>NW_028321899.1:4049000-4357000 GCF_036245765.1 Copidosoma floridanum
TTCTGTAAGATATGTTGTTTTACGACGTATTTTTAATTTAAGTCACTAGCTTAAACGCTTGGTTTACACTGAATAAGTCATATTTTTGGGGCATCGCATATATATATTACAATTAAGACCTTTGTCAAATAAAGTGTGGTTTTATTTTAAGCACTAGATACGATTTGATCGACCATGTCCTAAAAGGGATTTTGAAAAAAAGATTTTTCTTCTGGATATAGAATTTTTCATTGAGAGATGTGATTGCGTGCTTTTATTTATGTTACTGTTATACCCTAAGGCTTGTTAATTTATGAAAAGTGAGATAACTATTATATTTGGTCTCATCTGCTACACGGCGAAATAACATTCGATTAAAATGCATGACATAATGAAATTCTGAATTTTATTACAAACTGTGTTACACATGAAAAGATTCGTATTTTAATACATGATTACATCGAAATGTATGTGGTGGTCTTTTTTTATAATTTTGTGTACATTTCCGTTGTTAAATATACTGTTTTACTTTCGCAGTTCCTTCTATGCAAAATTTATCTCTTCCGATATATAATGAGTCAATTTGCTAACCTCCTTCTTGAGGGATTCTTGGCCTATTCCATGATTATCCTTTTTGGTGTAATACTCCAAACACACTGAAATTCAGATGCCCAATTAATATGATATATAAACACGTTTTTACATAATATTCATTTGAACTTCCCTGCTTCATTAATTAATAAATATTTTTTAACAAGGGATAATAAGTATTGACAATTGCAACCAAAAGTGGTTTGTTGTAACTGCACACACAATCAAAATAATTTGCAACAAAATCTTGGATTATTAATAATGACAGAGTGGAATTGCTACTTCCGACAAAAATATGCAACAGTGTACACGCAACTAACAAAGTCGAGTACAGCTACACATACTATTGGCAGTATCCGGAACATCACTAAACAATACCAAAAATTTTTATAAATAATTAGATCATGATTTTCTTACACTTCACAGAGATTCGAAATAAATTACTTCATTCTGCGTTAAAGAATTACTTGGTTAGCACTTTTCATTATGATATAACATTTAACTACTTTGACTCTTCTGGAGTCTTTTTATGATAAATAAATGGCTGGATTGAATAGTTTGCTCTATGATCGGCCAGTACTTGCAGACATACACTCGTATATTAAGTTACTCATTTCCGCTGTGAACGTGCGAGCATCGTTTATTTTAAAAGAAAATGAATTTATTTTTCACTTCGGTAAGATATTTACCAATACATTTATTCGATTTGATCTCGATTACTTTAATTAAGTTTCAGATTATAATAGTGATGTAAACGGATTTTACGATTAGGATTTTTAAAATTATCTATTAGTTTAAAGGGGCTCTTACGAATACCGCTCAACTCAAAGACGATTAAAAACTAACATTTTTTTTTCAACCAAAAAAACATTTAAAAATCATTGTGTTCTTTAAATAAAGTATGAGCCAGAAAAAAAGAATTTGTGTGCATAGTGTATTTTTCATGGAATATAAGTTATTGTTTTGATCCAATTTTTTAATCGCTCATGCGCATGCGCAAGACGTTTACCACTGCAGTGTTGGCTTCAAGATGGCGAAAAGTGGTCCCCCCACCACTCTCCCGTCTAAGAAGAGTGGTGGGGGGACTGCTTTTTGGTTGCGGCTGCGAAACAGCCAAAAGCGTCGTCTGCTACGACAATGGTTCTCAAATTGCTGCTCTGCACGATTATATATATGCACATATATATTGGGTCGCCGAATGCATGCATATACATATATTAAAGTCTCGGGTACTTGACCGACGTGTTTTGTCAGCTGATCGTTGCATAAGTGCCCAGTGCTGTCCTGTGCCGGTGCTGATAACGAAGAAGCTTCGACTCCTTTTTTTTACATCTTGGTCGAGCTGACAAGTCTGGCCTCTCTCACCAAGTCAAACGATGAGGTGAGCAAAGATACTACTGTTAGTGCTAGCAGTTTAACAAGTAGCTGCTAAGCAGATCTGACAAGTAAACTGCATATTTCAGTTATAAGCCCAACAGTGTTTGGTGAGTTGCAGTGCTTGTTTTTTTATTCTCTTTTTGTATATTTTTTTGTCTCTTTTAAATTTGTATATAAATCAAGCAGGACTTTAACGTGGGATTACTAACAAATGAGTGATTCCCACAAGTTTCCAGTCACAAAGTTGTGATTTACTTTTCCTGCAATCAAATCAACCAAAACAAAAAAAGAACCTGATCAAGAGGCAAGAGGTTAAAATTTCAATTATTGGTTTTATCATGGCACAATTTTGGAAGATAATAAGAAAAATCAAGGGCTGATGAAGTTTTACAAGAAAATGTACCTGAATCTCTGAAATCATCGAATGGCTGTGAATTCCAGTTGCTTTAGAGGCTGTAGTAAAGAGTTTTTTAATAATTATTGTTCACAATGGAGGTACAGAGAAAAGTCACTCAACACTCTCATGAAAACTTGGTGCCATGTGATGCTAATAGCACAGTTAATAATAAAAATGAAGTTCATACTTGCTCAAAGTTAACAAGTGCGCAGCTCATCATATTCCAAACATAAAGTACAGTTGTGGCAGATGGTCTTTACAATTATTCAAATGAAGTAAATTATGACGGTTAAGAAATTTCATAAAGCTGTAGATGTGACCTGGTCACCTCCAGTCCAGCAGCCCACCAACTTTCCAATTTTGCTGGCTGCAGTAACAGTTGCTCAGCAGTTGGATATCAGTTTTAGTATCGTAATGCCAGTTTGGATTTGTATTCTCTCGACCTGGAGCAGCCAGGCTGTATGATACATACATCAAGATCAGTGTGCCAAGTGATCGAAGGTTTTGTCCTTTTTTTTATTCATGTGTACCTAAAATATTCGTAGTGATGAGAAATTTAGTATGATAATTACAATTATCATCCAGATTTTACAAAATAATTTGGGGAACTGGCGGAACGAACCCAGCTGGCATTATTGTGAGTTGCTATGATTGTGGAAAAATAATGATTCACTTTGCTGACAAGATGTTTGAGAACGACAGCAACTGTTTAATTAGCAGTCCCGACAAACACAAAGGTCCTGTGAGAGCGCTGGACTTTAATCCATTTTAGTCTCATTTTCTAGCTACTGGTGCGACAGATAGTGACATTTATACTTTGTATATTAATTGGACAAATGAGCCTATGTCTCCGAGTTCCAAAAAAATTTACCACCTGAGGATGTACTAGATGAATCATGGAATACACGAGGTACGTTACTTAGCAACATTTTTTTTTTACACATTCATAATTGACATTAGAGCATTTTGTTGTTTACAGTGCAACACATTCTTGCTTTAACATTTTCACAGCGTTGTGTCATTTGAAGAAGAATTAAGCCATGGTAATACTTACCGATGCCAATTCAAGAGCCTCTATAAGCATTATCATCAGGAATTTTAACATAATAATTCTTCATCATTATTGAAATATAAGTGAGATGGAAATCAGTACACTGACATCCTGATGTATAGTCACACAGCTGTCTCTTGCTTCAGAAGAGGATTAAAATCCAATTATTGAACTGTGGGATTTGAGATTTGCAACCACACCGTAAAAACATTCCAAAAACATCGAAGAAAAGTACTATCAATTGCCTGAAATCCTTATTATTCTGATCTTCTCAGTTATGCAAAAGACAATAGAATTCTCTCTTGGAATCCTCGTTTCGATATTCCAGTACGTAGCAGTTAAATTTTTCTCGCAACTCTGTTTTTTTATTGTGTGATGCTTATTTTTTATTACAAATCTTATTTTAGGGTGGTAATATTGTTGGCTAATTGGCTCAAACAAATCATGAAAACTTAAATGTATCTTAGTGTCCTAGATGAGCTTGCTTGGTTGTGAGTACTACTTCATATGGCCAGGCAATAGTACACTCTTTGTAAGGTGGAGCTGACCATTAATCTGCTGAAACGTTGAATAAAATGTTGATTTATTTCCTGGCATGGACCCATTCCCACAAATCTCACCGATGATGCAAACAGAAGTATATTATGAAAATAATGCTGTAGAGTCCCCAGTCTCTCGTTTAATGGTAGCTAACTATGCGAATAATACCATAGTTGAAGTTATACCTTTTATTCAACTAACAATGAGAGTTGGAAACAAAAATAAATTAGTACCCGAACCAAATAATATACCAATTAAGTCAGACTATACACCTGAAATTCATGATCAAACTGATAAATTCCAACTACTCCAATAATTGTAATTAAAAACGCTTCCAACTACTGTTCTCGTAATTTATGTAGCTCTTCTAGAAAAAAGTAAGCATTTGCAATTGACCAAATTGTTTAAAGAGATACTACTTTCAAAAATTTAAGTTTTAGTTACATTTCAACATTTTTACAAATTAAACTCTAATTTTTTTCTAGAAATAACAAACATTTTATTACACCTGGATCTGTCCTTACTCTTATTTTCCATTATCCTTTTTTCACGATATTCTCTATTGGATTAAATTTTTCTTTAAGCTCATTAATAGAGAAAACATTAATCATACACAACGTTAAATATCAAAAGAAAATTGCAAAATCTACACCTATAGAAATGATGTAAAGTCAAAGACAAGATTATTTAAAGAGTAAACAAAAAATAAAGAGGTAAATATAGAGATGAATAAGAGGGTAAGTCGAGTTATTAAATTGTATATTCGTTTATTTACCATAAATCAGTTATTAATCAATTTTTTTTTTTTTCTATTAAATGATTTTAATTTAGTAGACGATTTTTTTTTCGTCACATTTTTCACACTAAATCTTTCTCTGTTAAAATTGCACCTGGTAATGAATATGCAAAAGTTGGACTCAACAATAGCTTAATAAAAAATCAGGTAATTGTTGAATGAATATTATGTATACACCGGGTAAGATTTGCTCAAGATTTACATAAATATATTAATATATAATTACAAGAACATTCTAAATAATAATTAAATTATTTACTGGGAAAGAAAGCGCCAGTTAAAAAAGCCTTGCTGTTTCGGAGATTTCAACAGTAAGTAGAATAATTCTTATGTAAGCAAGCGGTGGTGACAACTAGCCCAGTCATTTATTAATTCATTTAATGAATAAATAATTCCTTCGGCGAGCAAGTGACGGCGAAAAGTAGCTTTACCATTTATTAATTTACTTAATAAATATATTATTTCATTGGCAAGCAAGCGGTACCAACAATAAGTTTGGCGATTTATTAGCTTATTTGATGGATAAACTTTTTTTTTTAAAAGCAAGCGACAACAACAAGTAGCTCAGCTTTTTGATGGATTATTTAGTTAATAAATTTATTCCTTGGTGAGCAAGTAGTGGCAATAAGTAAATTAGCTGTTAATTAGTTTATTTAATAAATTTATAACTTCTTTGGCGAGCAAGCGATGGCAGTTCATAGCTCAGCTATTCATTAGTTCAGTTAAGAAATAAATTATTCAGTTGGGGAGCAAGAAATGCCAATAACAAGCCCAGCTATTTCTAAGTTTAATGAATAAATTATTTTTTTGCTGAGCAAGCGAAAGCGAAGAGTAGCTCAGCTATTTATTAATTTGTTTAATAAATATATAATTTCTTTAGCAAGCAAGTGATGGCAATAAGAAGCTCAGCTGTTTATTAGTTTAATAAACTAATTAACTTTTTAGTGAGCAAGCGACATCAACGAGTAGCTCAGCTATTTATTACTTTTTTAAATGAATTAATTCTTCCTTCGGCGAGTAAGCGACGGCGATGAGTAGCTCTACTATTCATTAATTTACTTGATGAATATATTATTTCTTTGGCAAGCAAACTACGGCAGTAAGAAATTCAGCGATTTATTAGTTGATATGATAGATAAACTATTCCTTTGGCGAGCAAGCAGTGGCAATAAATAGCTCAGCTATTTATTAGTTTATGCAATAACTCAGATGATTCTTTGGCAGGCAAGCGATGGCAAGAAAAAGCTTAGCATTTTGAAAGTTTATTAAATAGATAAAATATTTATTTGATCAGCAAGAGACGGCAAAAAGTAGCTTAGCTACTTATTAATTTATTAAATAGATAAAACAAAATCTAAAAATAAATATATCTCTATAGCGGGAATGCGACGTTAATGAGAAGCTCAGCTATTCATTAATTTATTTATTAAATAAATCATTTTTCTAGCAAGCAAGCAGCTGCAAACAAAAAGCTGAGCCTATCATTATTTTATTTGGAAACTACATTTTTTCTTCGGTGAGCAAGTGACGGCAACTACTTGATTAGCTATTTATGAATTCATTTATTAAATAAAGCATTTTTTTTGTAAGAAAGCGACGGCAATGAGTAACTCTGATTTTCAATAGATTATTTAATAAATACAATATTTCTTTGGCGAGCAAGCAGTAGCAATAAATAGCTCAGCTTTTCATGAATCCCTTTTATTGTTGAACTTATTCTTTGGCGAGAAATCGTCAGTGGTAAATAGCCCAGCTTTTTATTAATTCATGCAATAAACAAATTATTTCTTAGGCGAGTAAAAGTAGTGGCAATAAGTAAATTAGCTATATATTAGTTCATTCGTCAAATTAATTATTTTTATGGCAAGCAAGTGTCGGTAATGAGAAATTCAGCAATTTATTTGTTAGGAAAAATCGGGTTTCACCTGGTGCGTATTCGACCAGGAAATCACGAGTCAGCCAATAACGCTCCGCTTATGATGCTTTTTTACTGCTAGCCTATAGATAAACTTTTTTTTTGACAAGCAAGCAACGACAACGAGTAGCTCAGCTTTTTGATAGATTATTGAGTTAATAAAATTATTACTTGGTGAGTAAGTAGTGGTAATAAGTAAATTAGCTGTTAATTATAGCTTATTTTATAAATTTATAACTTCTTAGGCGAGCAAGCGATGGCAGTTTATAGTTTAGCTATTTATTAGCTCAGTTAAGAAATAAATTATTTATGTTGGGAGCGAGTGACACCAATAAAAAGCCCAGCTTTTGATGAGTTCATTTGAGAAGTAATTTTTATTTTTGGCAAAAAAGTGATTGCAATGAGTAACTTATCTATTTGTTAGTTTATTTTATAAGTAAATTAATTTTTTGGTGAGCAATTGACGGCAACGAGTAGCTCAGCTTTTTATTAGATTATTCAGTAAATAAATTCATTCCTCGGCGAGAAAGTGGTAGCAGTAAGTAGCTTAGATTTTTATTACATTATTTGATAAATGGGTTATTTATTTGATGAGCAAGTATCAGCAATTAGTAGCTTACCTTAGTTTTTGATTGTTGTATGGATAAATTTCCTGATCAACGAGCAAGCGGTAAAACTACGTTGCTCAGCTTTTTTATCATTTAAATTGATAAATATATAATTTAAGCTTAGCAATTAGTAACTTAGCTGTATATAAATTTGTTTTATAAATAAACTATTCCTTTGGCGAGCAAGCAGTGGCAACAAATAGTTCAGTTATTTATTAGTTTATATATTAACTAAGATGATTCTTTGGCAGGTTAGTGATAGCAAGAATGAGCTCAGCAATTTATAAGTTTATTCAATGGTTAAAATATTGATTTGATCAGCAAGATCCGTCAAGAAGTAACTCAGCTTTCTAATACATTTTTTATCAACGAAATATTTTTTGGTAATTAGCCGACAGAAATAAGTATTTTAGCTCTTTATTAGTTTGTTCGATTAATAAGATATTTTCTTGGCAAGAAAGTGACAGCAAGGACCAGTTTCGCTTTTTTTCAGTTCATTCAATACTTAAATTATTTTTTCTGCGAGCAAGTGGTGGCAACGCGTTGCTTAGCTATTTGTTATTTTATTTGTTAAATAAATTATTTTTTTGGCAAGCAAAAGCGGTGGCAATAAGTAAATTAGCTATTTATTAGTTTAATAAGTTAATATGATTCTGTGGTGAGCAAGTGGCATTAAAATGTAGCTTATCTATTAATCAGTTCAATTAATAAATAAATTAATTATTTATTTAGGGCGCAAAAGGTGCCAATAATATGCTCAGCTGATTATTTGTTTATTAATTAATAATTTTTTTTGGTTGGCAAGCAAGCATTGGCACGGAGTAACTCAGCTATTTAATTATTTGTTTATTAAGTAAATTCTTCTTTAGGCGACCAAGTGATGGCAATGAATAGCCTAGCTATTTATAAGTTCATTTAAGAAATGAATCATTTTTTTAGTGAGCAAGCAGTGGCAATAAGTAGCTCAGCTATTTATTTGTATATTCGATAATTGAATAATTCATTTGGCAATCTGGTAACGGCAATAAGTTAATCAGCTTTTTATTCATTCATTTAATAAATTAATTATCTCAATAGCTAACAAGGAACAGCAATAAGTAGCTCAGCTATTTATTAGTTTAAACAACAAATCAATTTTTACTTTGCTGAGAGAGTAACGGCAAAAAGTTGCATAGCTGTTTTTCAGTTCCCATCATGAACAATCTATGCTATTTATCAGTTTATTTAATAAAGAAGTTGTTTTTATGATGATTAAGTGACAGCAAAGATTACCTCACTTTTTTATTAGTTCATTAATTAAATAAGTTAATTGTTTTTGAGCATGCGTTGGCATTAAGTCAATCACCCACTTTTCATTCTATTTAAAAAAATTTAACTGTTTTTCCTTGGCTCGGTGGTAATCGTGCTCGTTATGGATTTAATGCTGTTCTAGGGGTCTTGGGTTCAATTTCCTATGAGTACAGATTTTTAGAGTAACTTTTTTGACTGGAAAAGTTTCTATGAATTTCGGTCTGTTTTATAGGAGGTTTTTCCGTAAAATTTTATGTCAAAATAATTTTCGTGTTAAATTTTATCCTTGTTGAACTGGTCTTCGAGCCTGGGTGAATGCAAAATAGTATTAATGATACAGGTAGAGATTAGCCTGGATTCGATGCTTAGACTGTCGCGGTACTTAACCAGGTAAAACATAAAAAAAAGAGAAATTAATTATATCTCTGGCAAAGCAAGTTTCAGCAAGCAGAATCTAATCGATTCTCAGTATTTAAAAAACAAAGTGCCAGTAGGCAATCGAACATTGCTGCTAAACAACATTACAGTTTTGATATATCATTTATAGATAAAATAGTAACATAGGCACTTGCTCGCAAATGAAACAATTTAAGTATTGAATGAACTAAAAAAAAACGAAACTGTTCCTTGCTGTCAGTTTCTCGCCAAGAAAATATCTTATTAATCGAACAAACAAATAAATAGTCGAGCTGCTCATTGTCGCCACTTGCTCACAAAAAAAACAATTTATCCATTCAAGAAACGAAAAGTGAGGTAAGCTACTAGTTGCTGACAGTTGCTCATCAAATAAATAATCCATTTATCAAATAATGTAATAAAAATCTGAGCTACTTACTGCTACCACTTTCTCGCCGAGGAATGAATTTTATTAACTCAATAATCTATCAAAAAGCTGAGCTACTCGTTGTCGTTGCTTGCTTGTCAAAAAAAAAGTTTATCTATAGGCTAGCAGTAAAAAAGCATCATAAGCGGAGCGTTATTGGCTGACTCGTGATTTCCTGGTCGAATACGCACCAGGTGAAACCCGATTTTTCCTAACAAATAAATTGCTGAATTTCTCATTACCGACACTTGCTTGCCATAAAAATAATTAATTTGACGAATGAACTAATATATAGCTAATTTACTTATTGCCACTACTTTTACTCGCCTAAGAAATAATTTGTTTATTGCATGAATTAATAAAAAGCTGGGCTATTTACCACTGACGATTTCTCGCCAAAGAATAAGTTCAACAATAAAAGGGATTCATGAAAAGCTGAGCTATTTATTGCTACTGCTTGCTCGCCAAAGAAATATTGTATTTATTAAATAATCTATTGAAAATCAGAGTTACTCATTGCCGTCGCTTTCTTACAAAAAAAATGCTTTATTTAATAAATGAATTCATAAATAGCTAATCAAGTAGTTGCCGTCACTTGCTCACCGAAGAAAAAATGTAGTTTCCAAATAAAATAATGATAGGCTCAGCTTTTTGTTTGCAGCTGCTTGCTTGCTAGAAAAATGATTTATTTAATAAATAAATTAATGAATAGCTGAGCTTCTCATTAACGTCGCATTCCCGCTATAGAGATATATTTATTTTTAGATTTTGTTTTATCTATTTAATAAATTAATAAGTAGCTAAGCTACTTTTTGCCGTCTCTTGCTGATCAAATAAATATTTTATCTATTTAATAAACTTTCAAAATGCTAAGCTTTTTCTTGCCATCGCTTGCCTGCCAAAGAATCATCTGAGTTATTGCATAAACTAATAAATAGCTGAGCTATTTATTGCCACTGCTTGCTCGCCAAAGGAATAGTTTATCTATCATATCAACTAATAAATCGCTGAATTTCTTACTGCCGTAGTTTGCTTGCCAAAGAAATAATATATTCATCAAGTAAATTAATGAATAGTAGAGCTACTCATCGCCGTCGCTTACTCGCCGAAGGAAGAATTAATTCATTTAAAAAAGTAATAAATAGCTGAGCTACTCGTTGATGTCGCTTGCTCACTAAAAAGTTAATTAGTTTATTAAACTAATAAACAGCTGAGCTTCTTATTGCCATCACTTGCTTGCTAAAGAAATTATATATTTATTAAACAAATTAATAAATAGCTGAGCTACTCTTCGCTTTCGCTTGCTCAGCAAAAAAATAATTTATTCATTAAACTTAGAAATAGCTGGGCTTGTTATTGGCATTTCTTGCTCCCCAACTGAATAATTTATTTCTTAACTGAACTAATGAATAGCTGAGCTATGAACTGCCATCGCTTGCTCGCCAAAGAAGTTATAAATTTATTAAATAAACTAATTAACAGCTAATTTACTTATTGCCACTACTTGCTCACCAAGGAATAAATTTATTAACTAAATAATCCATCAAAAAGCTGAGCTACTTGTTGTTGTCGCTTGCTTGTCAAAAAAAAAGTTTATCTATCAAATAAGCTAATAAATCGCCAAACTTATTGTTGGTACCGCTTGCTTGCCAAAGAAATAATATATTCATCAAGTAAATTAATAAATAGTAGAGCTACTCATCGCCGTCGCTTACTCGCCGAAGGAAGAATTAATTCATTTAAAAAAGTAATAAATAGCTGAGCTACTCGTTGATGTCGCTTGCTCACTAAAAAGTTAATTAGTTTATTAAACTAATAAACAGCTGAGCTTCTTATTGCCATCACTTGCTTGCTAAAGAAATTATATATTTATTAAACAAATAAATAAATAGCTGAGCTACTCTTCGCTTTCACTTGCTCAGCAAAAAAATAATTTATTCATTAAACTTAGAAATAGCTGGGCTTGTTATTGGCATTTCTTGCTCCCCAACTGAATAATTTATTTCTTAACTGAACTAATGAATAGCTGAGCTATGAACTGCCATCGCTTGCTCGCCAAAGAAGTTATAAATTTATTAAATAAACTAATTAACAGCTATTTTACTTATTGCCACTACTTGCTCACCAAGGAATAAATTTATTAACTAAATAATCCATCAAAAAGCTGAGCTACTTGTTGTTGTCGCTTGCTTGTCAAAAAAAAAGTTTATCTATCAAATAAGCTAATAAATCGCCAAACTTATTGTTGGTACCGCTTGCTTGCCAATGAAATAATATATTTATTAAGTAAATTAATAAATGGTAAAGCTACTTATCGCCGTCACTTGCTCGCCGAAGGAATTATTTATTCATTAAATGAATTAATAAATGACTGGGCTAGTTGTCACCACCGCTTGCTTACATAAGAATTATTCTACTTACTGTTGAAATCTCCGAAACAGCAAGGCTTTTTTAACTGGCGCTTTCTTTCCCAGTAAATAATTTAATTATTATTTAGAATGTTCTTGTAATTATATATTAATATATTTATGTAAATCTTGAGCAAATCTTACCCGGTGTGTACATAATATTCATTTAACAGTTACCTGATTTTTTATTAAGCTATTGTTGAGTCCAACTTTTGCATATTCATTACCAGGTGCAATTTTAATAGAGAAAGATTTACTGTGAAAAATGTGACGAAAAAAAAAATTGTTTCCTAAATTAAAATCATTTAATAGAAAAAAAAAAATTGATTAATAACTGATTTATGGTAAATTAACGAATATACAATTTAATAACTCGACTAAACCTCTTGTTCATCTCTACATTTACCTCTCTATTTTTTATTTACTCTTTAAATAATCTTGTCTTTGACTTTACATCGTTTCTATAGGTGTAGATTTTGCAATTTTCTTTTGATATTTAACGTTGTGTATGATTAATGTTTTCTCTATTAATGAGCTCAAAGAAAAATTTAATCCAATAGAGAATATCGTGAAAAAAGGATAATGGAAAATAAGAGTAAGGACAGATCCAGGTGTAATAAAATGTTTGTTATTTCTAGAAAAAAATTAGAGTTTAATTTGTAAAAATGTTGAAATGTAACTAAAACTTAAATTTTTGAAAGTAGTATCTCTTTAAACAATTTGGTCAATTGCAAATGCTTACTTTTTTCTAGTAGAGCTACATAAATTACGAGAACAGTAGTTGGAAGCGTTTTTAATTACAATTATTGGAGTAGTCGGAATTTATCAGTTTGATCATGAATTTAAGGTGTATAGTCTGACTTAATTGGTATATTATTTGGTTCGGGTACTAATTTATTTTTGTTTCCAACTCTCATTGTTAGTTGAATAAAAGGTATAACTTCAACTATGGTATTATTCGCATAGTTAGCTACCATTAAACGAGAGACTGGGGACTCTACAGCATTATTTTCATAATATACTTCTGTTTGCATCATCGGTGAGATTTGTGGGAATGGATCCATGCCAGGAAATAAATCAACATTTTATTCAACGTTTCAGCAGATCAATGGTCAGCTCCACCTCACAAAGAGTGTTCTATTGCCTGGCCATATGAAGTAGTACTCACAACCAAGCAAGCTCATCTAGGACACTAAGATACATTTAAGTTTTCATGATTTGTTTGAGCCAATTAGCCAACAATATTACCACCCTAAAATAAGATTTGTAATAAAAAATAAGCATCACACAATAAAAAAACAGAGTTGGGAGAAAAATTTAACTGCTACGTACTGGAATATCGAAATTAGGATTCCAAGAGAGAATTCTATTGTCTTTTGCATAACTGAGAAGATCAGAATAATAAGGATTTCAGGCAATTGATATTACTTTTCTTTGATGGTTTTGGAATGTTTTCACGGTGTGGTTGCAAATCTCAAATCCCACAGTTCAATAATTGGATTTTAATCCTCTTCTGAAGCAAGAGACAGCTGTGTGACTATATATAAGGATGTCAGTGTACTGATTTCCATCTCACTTATATTTCAATAATGATGAAGAATTATTATGTTACAATTTCTGATGACAATGCTTATAGAGGCTCTTGAATTGGCATCGGTGAGTATTACCATGGCTTAATTCTTCTTCAAATGACACAACGCTGTGAAAATGTAGAAGCAAGAATGTGTTGCACTGTAAACAACAAAATGCTCTAATGTCAATTATGAATGTGTAAAAAAAAATGTTGCCAGGTAACGTACCTCGTGTATTCCATGATTCATCTAGTACATCCTCAGGTGGTAAATTTTTTTGGAACTAGGAGACATAGGCTCATTTGTCCAATTAATATACAAAGTATAAATGTCACTATCTGTCGCACCAGTAGCTAGAAAATGAGACTAAAATGGATTAAAGTCCAGTGCTCTCACAGGACCTTTGTGTTTGTCGGGACTGCTAATCAAACAGTTGCTGTCGTTCTCAAACATCTTGTCAGCAAAGTAAATCATTATTTTTCCACAATCATAGCAACTCACAATAATGCCAGCTGGATTCGTTCCGCCAGCTCCCCAAATTATTTTGTAAAATCTTGATGGTAATTATAATTATCATACTAAATTTTTCAACACTACGAATATTTTAGGTACACATGAATAAAAAAAAGGACAAAACCTTTGATCACTTGGCACACTGATCTTGATGTATGTATCATACAGCCTGGCTCCTCCAGGTCGAGAGAATACAAATCCAAACTGGCATTACGATACTAAAACTGATATCTAACTGCTGAGCAACTGTTACTGCAGCCAGCAAAATTGGAAAGTTGGTGGGCTGCTGGACTGGAGGTGACCAGGTCACATCTACAGCTTTATGAAATTTCTTAACCGTCATAATTTACTTCATTTGAATAATTGTAAAGACCATCTGCCACAACTGTACTTTATGTTTGGAATATGATGAGCTGCGCACTTGTTAACTTTGAGCAAGTCTGAACTTCATTTTTATTATTAACTGTGCTATTAGCATCACATGGCACCAAGTTTTCATGAGAGCGTTGAGTGACTTTTCTCTGTACCTCCATTGTGAACAATAATTATTAAAAAATTTTTTACTACAGCCTCTAAAGCAACTGGAATTCACAGCCATTCGATGATTTCAGAGATTCAGGTACATTTTCTTGTCAAACTTCATCAGCCCTTGATTTTTCTTATTTTCCTCCAAAATTGTGCTTGATAAAACAAAATCTTAACCTCTTGCTTCTTGATAAGTTTTTTTTTGTTTTGGTTGATTTGATTGCAGGAAAAGTAAATCACAACTTTGTGACTGGAAACTTGTGGGAATTACTCATTTGTTAGCAATCCCACGTTAAAGTCCTGCTTGATTTATATACAAATTTAAGAGAGACAAAAAAATATACAAAAAGAGAATAAAAAAACAAGCACTGCAACTCACCAAACACTGTTGGGCTTATAACTGAAATATGCAGTTTACTTGTCAGATCTGCTTAGCAGCTACTTGTCAAACTGCTAGCACTAACAGTAGTATCTTTGCTCACCTCATCGTTTGACTTGGTGAAAAAGGCCACAGTTGGTTGAAGAGAAGTCAAGGTCAAGCCATTGGTCAGTACTTTTAAGTACCAGCATTAACGTTGGCTTGGCTCTTGGTATCTCAGTTATCAGCACCGGTACAGGAGACAGGAGTGACAGAACAGACAACACAGAGCACTTAACCACTATATAGCGCAACAATCAGCTGGTATAAATTATGTACACACATGTATATATATAGCTACATCATACATGACTATAGTGACTAGTATTTGAGAACCGCTGTCGTAATAGACGACGCTTTTGGCTGTCGCGCAGCCGCGACCAAAAAGCAGTCCCCCTACCACTCTTCTTAGACGGGAGAGTGGTGGGGGGACCACTTTTCGCCATCTTGAAGCCAACACTGTTACCACTATACCACTGCAACGGAGACAGCTGCTGACTATGTAAATGTATATACATTATATTATATAGTTGTAAGACAAAGTTCAGTCTCTAACCCCCCACGGACCCCCTCGCGAACCCTCTCAGTCAAAAATTTATAGCTATTAATATGCCTATAATTTATAGCTACAATTATATAGCTATAACTTTCTATAAAACAGCTATCATAATGTATAAAATTCAGCTATAAATATAGCTATAAACTACAGCTGTAAATTTTTCACAAATAATGAATAAAAATTAGTTTAAAATCAGATTTTTTCAACATATATCGATCAGTACAAAATTGTTTAAAAATACTTTAGGCCCTCAGTTTTACTGTTATCACACGAATGATACCGCTTGAGCTGATCGATATATGTTGAAAAAATCTGATTTTAAACTAATTGTTGTTCAAAATTTGTGAAAAGATTACGGCTGTAATGTATAGCTATATTTTTTTTTTTTTTTTCGTATTATAGTGCTCTACGTCCGGCTCCTTTACTAAGGGCACTACTATGGGCACTCAGCATTTGGCAAAGGGACAAGGAAAGGGATGGGAGGCCTCCCATTACTGGGAGGGGGGTAGAGGGAAATTAGGCAATTTTTGCTGCGATAAGGTAGCCTAAACTCTCCTCGAGGAGCATTGCGTTGTGAAAAAGCACATGTGAGAATCACAGAGGTACTTGCCCGAAAAAGTCGTACTGGCCGGGAATCGAACCACGATCTCCCGCGTGCCAATCCACAACCTAGCCGACTGAGCCACCGCGCGCTCTCTTATAGCTATATTTATAGCTGAATTTTACACATTATTATAGCTGTTTTATAGGTAGTTATAGCTATAATTATAGCTATAATTTATAGGTATTATTACAGCTATAAATTTTTAACTGAGCTAGCCCCCCTCAGAACTTTGGAATATCGACCGAGCCCTCCCTCAAAATAAGGTAAAAATCTTAAAATTTCTACCTTATTTGAACCCAATAAAAAATATCTTATTTTTTTCAGACCTCCCTCACCACCACTCACCGTCCCTCAGCCCCCCTAATGTATTTGTGGCCTATCCTCCGGTCCATCCTCAGGCTACCCACTAAGATTTAATCATACCTAACAAATTTTATTTATTGACTTAGTTATAATAATTATTTAGTTTTACAAATATTTAATAATGACAATTTTAAGGCCCCCTTCGGTCCCCCCTTGGGCTATTTCAACTATATCAAACAAATCTTATTGTATCGATTTAGTTACAATAATTATTTAGTTTCACAAGTATTTAATAAGTAACATTTCATACAAAGTGTTAGAAAATGGAAGTTATTTTTTCGATGTTTGTCTTTTTTTTTAAATAATAATGATAAATTTCATATAAATGTTAGGTTGAATATTGTGAATAAAATAATGTCCAAATGGAATACTTATAGAGATTTTATTTTAGAAAGTAATTATAATTAAAATGTGAATAATTCTTCTGATTATCATTTTTTTATGAAAAGGAATGGGATTTCTGGCACAGAAATTAAATTGCAAAGTTTCGTTGAAATTTTATAACATTTTTGAAACAATCAAATACGAAAATCTCAATTTTAATCATAGTATTGGGAACAGCTTAAGTAATTTGAGTTTAATACATCTTTTTTCTGGTAAGAATGACAGCAGTCATGATGATACGTTTCAACTCAATAATTTTGAAATTAAAGAAAAAAAAAAAAAAAACAATAATACACAGAAATTCATATAACTTACAAAAGAGATAGATACAAAATCATATTAATATTAATATTTCAAAAAAAAAAAAAAAAAACTGTTTCACTGCTTTTCAAATCGGATTAAAAATTAATATGGATAAAGATATACAAAAAATAGACTGGAAACAAAAATTCGCATTATTTAGTGCTAGTGTGAAAAAATATAAATATTCAAATCACATTGCCAATATAGGTCTTAAAAACTATAAAATCTACTTTTCACAAAAAAATAAGAAATAAGATAGTCGTTACATAATATAATAAACCTGTAAGGAAGTTGTGTTGGTTCAGTGGTAAGCGTGTTTGCTACTGATACAACGCTGTTCTAGGGGTCGTGGGTTCAATTCCCGGTGAGTGCAAATTTTTTCAAAAACTGTTTTTACCGGAAAAAGTTCCTATGCAACCGGCTGTTTCGGGGCGGGTTTTTCCGTGGAATTTTTCTTCAGAGTAATTCCAGGGTTTTTTTCCTTGCTCCACAGGTCTTCGGGCCTGGGTGAATGCGAAACAGTGTTAGGGCCTATATAGATAGAGATTAGCGGGCCAGATGCCAGGCGCGCCAGGCAGGGATCGCCGGCCTTACCGACGAGGAGTGATCCCTGAAAAATGGGGCTTCTCCAGGGATGCTAATTAGCCTGGATCCGATGCTTCGGCAGAGAGCGCCGGCTTAACCAGTGAGGAGTGGACGTCCTGAAATACGGAGTCTTCTCTGAGGAAAGGCTACACAGTGGCGAGTTGACCCGATGCACTTCCCTCCGGTGCAGAGAGTGTCAGCTTAACTGACAAGGTGTGTTACGCTGGAGATACTTCCCCTTGCCCATGGTATGATTTGTATGGTATCAATTAAAGAGAAGATGTGGGGTAAATGGGTGTGGCAATACACCCCTACACATAGGTGGTGAGTGGGTGGCCCCGGCGACTGGGCCAACAGGCTCTCGCGGTAACCCGGTACAAAAAAAAAAAAAAAAATATATAATCAACCTATATATAATAATAAACCATTATATAATAAACTATTGTATAATAAACCATTATATAATAAACCATTATATAAACCTTTTACAGCATAATGTGGAGCAATAATTGTTTCTAAGTCAGAAAATATTGAAGACTATGACTTATGTGTATATCCTATTTACACACCAATCCATACATATTAAAACAAATTATCACAGTGTGTCGATACATTGTTGTTTACTTTATTATTTCCATTAGGAGATGTAGGATGGAATACATGCGATAGACAAAAATTTTTTACAAAAGCAGAAAATCTTACGTTGCTTCAATATTACTTATACCGAACTCCTTATCGACCAAATAGTAAAATTTTTAGTCCCATACTTTAGGCTGGAAGATTAACACAAATATTTTTTTACATGCATATACTATGATGGAAAGCAATAGAATGAACTTTTTTTGCAATAACCAAAAAATTTTAAGGATTGAATGTTATCAAGGTTTAATAGATCACATAATGCGTAGTGCATCAAATAACTCTAAAAATTATGAAAACAATAAAGTTGGAAATATTTTTATTTTACTTTCAACATACATCGGTGATCCTAGGTACATGCAGAAACATTACCAAGATGCAATGGCAATAATGCGAAAATTTTAGCTACTTGATTTTTTTAATATCATAACATGTAACACTAAATGGAAAGAAATGAAGCAAATTCAAAAAGTTTTCCTCCGTATGATATACTGAATATAACTGTTAGATTATTTGATACAAAATTTGAATCCCCTATTGTTGCGGTCCAATAAAAACCAATAAAAATTTCATTGATTTTACCATAGGATTTTTCTATTGGTTTGTTATCGGTATTTGCACCGGTAAATCCAAATAAAATCCGAAATGGTCAAAAATAGATTTTCTATATCATTTATTATAACTAGGACATAATTGAACAAAAATTAATTGACAAATTTATGTCATACCATCCAGATGGTAACACCAAAACGGGGGGACTAAAGTATTTTTTACAAAATTCTAATAAAAATTAATAACTAACTTTTCTTTCAATTTACATATAAAATACTCTAATCCCCCCGTTTTGGTGTTACCATCCGGATGGTATGACATAAATTTGTCAATTAATTTTTGTTCAATCATGTCCTAGTTATAATAAATGATATAGAAAATCTATTTTTAACCATTTCGGATTTTATTTGGATTTACGGGTGCAAATACCGATAAGAAACTAATAGAAAAATCCCATTGTAAAATTTTATTGGTTTTTATTGGACCGCAACAACAGGGTTAATATTAGACAATACAACTAAACACAATATTTATGTAAAAGTTATTGCTTACGTTTATACCATTGAGTTTAAAAAAAGATGATTACTTCATTCTCATATTATTATATTATTGCATCCAAACAATAAATTATTTATTACTACAGATGTAGATAAATATATTTCAGCAGAAATTTTACTTGATTAACGAATACAAAAATTAGTAATTAAATACATGCTTCATGGACGTCATGGTAAAGATAGTCCACGTCTTGTCAGCCATCAAAAAATTTGTACAAAAAAAGATTCCAAAAAAGTTTACGAATCATACTGTTTCTACAAAAAATTGATACCCAAATTACTAAAGATGTGACAATAGATGTGATAATTACATGTATAAAATGAAAAATAGTAATGACAAAATTTTAGTTGATAATTCAATGGTAGTACCATACAATACATTCTTGCTGACCGAATATAATTGCCACATTAATGTTGAATATTGCGCATCTATTCAAAGTATAAAGTATATTTTTAATTATATCCATTAAGGAGGAGATAGAGCCTTTTGCAAAATAACTAAAACAGGTATGAGTGACAAAGAAGGCGATACAGAATTTTTTTATGAAATATCAGAATACGTAGATGGTCACTATTTAAGCCCTACGGAAGCAGCATGGTGATCGTAAGAGTTTCCTCTGTGTGGACGAAGTCATTCTATATTTAACTGACCAGTACATATTGAAAATAAACGAAAAATAGTTTTTCGAGAAAATAATATGTTTAAAGCTATATAAAATTCTGAAACAGTATTAATGGCTTGGTTTCAATAAAATAAAATGGACAGTTTCGCGAAATAATTTGATACGTGAATATTCCAGAATATTACTGTTTCAATTCAATGCTAAAAATTGAGGTTAGAAGAAAAAAAGTTGGACGTAATATATCAATAGGGCGACTGAAAATAAAATCCCCTAAGGACTCTGAACATTTTTTTTTAAAATTAATTTTAAATCGGGCTAGTGGAGCTGAATCTTTCGAAAGTTTAAAAACATATAATAACATACATTACAGTACTTATAGAAATACTGCTATTGCTTTAGTAGTTTTTTATAGGTTTAGTTGAACACGACTTCCAAGTATTCAAAATATTGGAGGAAGCTTGTAACGTTATGCTGCCATATCAACTGAGAAAACTTTTCGCATGGTTTTTAATATCTGAAGACATTATCGACGGCTGTTACGTAAAACAACGGAACTCCGAAATTTCAATTTTATTTTAAATACAAAAATCTGAGTTTCATTGTTTTTCGTAAGAGCCATCGAATTTGTAGTAAGACTATTCGGAAATCATTCTGAAAATTTTTTATTGAAGATTTGAAAGATGATAATCAAAATAATGCTTTGTCACATTTAAATGAAATCTTCAAATTTAAAGAAAAATCATGTAAAGATTATGAATTACCAGAGCCAATGAAACAGTAACATCTGAAAATATTGACAACAACAAATCTGTAATTGATTTTGAAACAAATTTCAAGGATTTATTTGTTAAACTGAATAGTGATCAAAAGAAAATTTTTAATGAAATTGTTTATAGTGATACAAAGTGATTTTTTATTGATGGTCTAAGAGGTTCTGAAAAAACATTTCTGTATGAAACATGATTATTTTTTTTTTAGAACGAAGTTCTTTATGTCGCGTTACTCGGGGGGCTGGAATTTTAAAACCGACAGATTTTTTTTTTTTTGAATTAGAAATCTCTTCCTCTCAAGTTTTTCCCCTCACCCCGGCCCCCCTCACCAAGTGTTCTCTACATACTTCCCCTCTCCTCACTACATATGTATATCTGTCAACCGTGCCGTGTTACTCTTTTGCACCACACCTTTACCCACCATTCCCCCTCACACTCCCAAGCAATTAATTTTTTAACAAATTTTAATTTTATTTCCCCACAGTAATTTTTCTTTCACTATGAATTTTTTTTTCTTTTACAATTCTAAAAAAAAAAAAAAAAAAAAAAAAAACATTTTCCAATAAAGAGATTTGAACCCCCGACCTTCTGCATGTGAGTCCTGTACCTTACCCACTCTGCTACGAGCGCTGCCGACTATAGTAGTCGGTTTTTTGTACTTATCGTGTAATTCGTAACTATAACATTCCATTTTTAAATGTATTCACTGATAATACATTCAATTATGAATTTGTTGTATAAATTGTGTATTTTTTTTCTAAATAATCCATCTAAAAAAAAAAAAAAAAAAAAAAAAAAAAAAAAAAAAAAAAAAAAAAAAAAATTAATTAGCATAAATATGGTTATGTAGATTAAATATAATAAGGCGCGTTATTACGCATTAAAATTAAAAAATAATGAAATGAAATATGAAAAAAGAAATGAAAAAAAAGAAAAAACAAAAGAATGAATATAAATAGAAAAATATAAAAAAAAGAAATAAAGGAAATACAAAAGAATGAAAAAAAAGTAATGAAATTAAATATGAAAAAAAAAGAATGATATATGAAAAAAAAGGGAATGAAAAAAAAAAGATTAAATATGAAAATAAGAAAGAAATTAAATAAAGGAAATACAAAAAAATGAAAAAAAATGTAATAAAATGAAATATGAAAAAAAATGAAACAAGAAATGAAAAAAAAATAAATAAAACAAGAAATAAAGAAAAAAAAAAAAAAAACATCAAACCAGGGGGGATGAATGGGTCATGGGACCCACGGTAAGAACGAAGTTCTTTAAACATGACATGAGTGTAAAGCACAATTTCTCAGGTAACAAGGGGGTCGCCAGACCCGTAGAAAGAACGAAGCTCTATAAACGTTAGTACTGCATTCATGTAATTCACTAAACAAAAACTTGAAAAACGAATAAAAAAAAAAATAAAAAAATTAGTTCAGTACTCACGATGGTTGAACTTCGTGAGTACTGTATTTATGCACGACGTTCTCACGAAGTTCAACCATCGTGAGTACTGAACTATTTTTTTTATTTTTTTTTTTATTCGTTTTTCAAGTTTTTGTTTAGTGAATTACATGAATGCAGTACTAACGTTTATAGAGCTTCGTTCTTTCTACGGGTCTGGCGACCCCCTTGTTACCTGAGAAATTGTGCTTTACACTCATGTCATGTTTAAAGAACTTCGTTCTTACCGTGGGTCCCATGACCCATTCATCCCCCCTGGTTTGATGTTTTTTTTTTTTTTTTCTTTATTTCTTGTTTTATTTATTTTTTTTTCATTTCTTGTTTCATTTTTTTTCATATTTCATTTTATTACATTTTTTTTCATTTTTTTGTATTTTTTTTTTAAAGAAAAAGGTTATTTCTATGGCTTGGACAGGAATCGCTTCAATTTTATTACCTGAAGGCATCGATATATCAGTTGCACGAAGGAAAAAAAATGGTATTATAGCATCGAAGCATTAATGCGGTGAGCCTATACGAGTCTGCATGGTACAGAAGCATACGAACTATACAATGAGTACATCCATTCCATAGTAGCAGCGCAGCGACTCGATGCCTCGTACGCATCGGCTACATATATGGGATAAACGCATAGCGCTCATGAAATTTTCTCCGGTACTGTCTTGCGTTTACACGAGCGTCGCGCGCATGTGTGTTATCTACACATATGCCGAATACCAGCCAGGGATGGCAGGGATACAGACAGGTACGAGTATACACACAGGTGTAGATGGACTCATTGTATAGTTCGTATGCTTCTGTAGCACGCAGACTCGTATGGGCTCACCGCATAGGTGCTTCGATGCTATAATACCATTTTTTCCCCTCCGTGTGGGTAAACCTTTTGCCCATACAAGTCCGCACGGGAAATCTTCAATTCCTTGCGGATGCAACTTTTTTTTTTTTTTCATGTGTACAAACAATATTAATGAAGGATAATACGTGCTTTTTTCTAGGAAAAATATTTTAACAAATATTTGAAAACATGCTAGATAAATGTCTGCTTTACGTAATAAGAAAAATTAATTTAAGATAACATTAATTAATTATTCAAAAGTGCCTGCCGAAAATCATAAACAAGCAGACTACGATATGTTAATAATCATACTTTTTATCAATCAACTACTAAAATGCAAAATATATATATTTATATTTTATGCAATACATGCGTAAATTCAAAATATCGCAAATAGACAAGTTTAATATAAATTTGCATAATGGGCAATAATACATAAATTAATAGGAGATGCAATGCGCTCTTGTATCTATCAATAAATGAACTATGAAAGAAGAAAATTATGCAGTAAATTATGTCCTATTTCATAGAGCACGAAAAGTCGGTGAGCGGACGATAATTTGCTGTGGGCACGAAAATGGTTATTGTATATTATTCTCGTATGATCAAGAACAGACTAGGCCTATGAGGGAAACCCCTCAAAGAAAAAATTAAAACTTTGTTTTTTATTTTTTAGCAAAATATAATTTGACTGTGAATTAAACTACTAATGTAACGAGAGATTTTTGGCCGTATTTATATCAACACTTTTTAATTTTTTCTTTAAAAAAAACAAAAAAAAAAAAACGCTGAAATACTACCACTAGCTAGTATAGACACAATATCGTTTTGTTTTCTTTTTATAAGTCTGCTAAAGCCACTAAATCAAAACAAGCATCTCCACACCCAAACCGAATTATCGTCCGAGTGTTGCTACTTGTTTCGATGTTTCTATAATAACATTTGTAACGAAAAAAAAAATATATATGTATATTAAAAAATATTAACTAATTATAACACTCTCTAAACTTTATTTTAGTCTCAAATCTGGACTTTATAAAGTATTATTATTAGTTGGTATTTTTTTTTTTTTTTTCGTTATTTAATAACAAAAAAAAACAAGCGATGTACATGTACACATTAAAAACCCTTTGTGATGTGGTCCAACAGTAGGCAGTCAAACATTCGGTAGCCGAAGTAGTCCTGAAGACTGCCCGAACGCAGTGTGCCGAGAGGAGTGGTATACGATCTATAGATGAAAACACAATGACTAGACCGATAGAAAATCCTCTAAATCTCAAAATTGATTTCCAAAGGGATATTTTAGATATTATACGTAATTAAACTCGTAGATTACAGAAAAAATAGTCAAACTCGTCAAAACTCTGTTTAACACCCTTAAAATAGTGTTTAAAGTTTGTTCCGTAAATATATCTCGTAAACTGTACAAAATAGGATAAAAATAAAAATACTAGCGTGTAGACTTAAAAATTTCCTATTGATTTGGTCTTTTACTTTTGTTTGGACCAGCACAAAATTTTGAGATAAAAATTAACAATGGTATTTTTGCTTGATACCATTAGAGTAAGGAAGACAGAGAGTGCGTGGACAAACAGTCGTGCACGATCGTCGTCTGCTGGAAATATATATATATGTGTATGGATCGGTCGCGGTGGCGTAACAGTAGAGTTGCAGTTCCGTCGATCTCTGAGGTTAAGCTGCATTTGGCGCGGTTAAGGGTGTGTTCCAGTAACGCTCTCCGATAACTTACCGACTACTTAATTATGTCTTACGATATCTTGCATCATGTTTAAGTTGTCGGTAAGTTGTCGGAAAGCGCTACTGGAACACACGGTAGTACTTGGATGGGTGCAGACCGCTTGGTCACCATTCGGGTCTCGCCGTTTCACCTGTGCTCTTGATTCTCGAAGGTCGATTAACTGTTTCTCTGACGTTTCGTTTACGTGATCATAGGTGTGACTGAGTTGGTCCAGATATTTATATATGTATTTGTATATAAACATCTGGTCATAACTCAGGTGCACCGGTGGCTAATTAACACTATGCTTGTGTAAACGAATGCCATGTTTGAGCCTACGGGCGATGATGGAAAAAAAAAAATGTGTATGGAGTTACATGACTATGTATGCATCTATACTGAGTGGTAAACGACATTGGGCAAAGTTAGGGCCACCTTCGGCTGCCGAATGTTTGGCTGCCTATTGTCGAGCCACATATCGAATTTGCGCACGCCCTGAATTCGGGCTGACAGCAATATTATTCGGCATCCAGCAGTCGGGCCGAATGATTCTGTACGGTTGCCAACTAACTGTTTCTGGGGTGTAATCCGCAATCGCCGCCAGCAGTTACATATGTACGACGTGACAACGTTGCGTGGTTGGGGGCGCTACTGTCGATTTACTGGTGATGTGATCGGCAATCTCACCAGCAGTAAAGCAGACGACGTCCGTCTATACTTGCTCTTTTTCGTGACATTTTCCGACATTCTGTCGTCTGCTTTGCTTTGTTTACAATCAGAAAATGTCACGAAAAAGAGCTATAGTAGACCGACGTCGTCTGCTTTACTGCTGGTGAGATTGCGGATCACATCACCAGTAAATCGACAGTAGCGCCCCCAACCACGCAACGTTGTCACGTCGTACATATGTAACTGCTGGCGGCGATTGCGGATTACACCCCTGATCGGGTAGGTATGATACCTAGAGTAATATACCAAGTTTCTGACAGGTAAGATACCTGGTAAATCACCTCACGAGTTTCAGACAAGTTTCTGACACAGTAGTTTCTGACACACTCAACACTGATTTTTATAATTTTTATAATCTTCAAGCTCTCGTTACCCATAGTCTTGGTTGAGAGCACGAACAAAATTTTTGAAATGGATTGATTCAACAATAATAAAAGGTATATTACAACCAAAAATTAAAATTTGTATGAGCTTAGAATAATATGTTCATTTTGAATTAATACTTTTTATTGTCGTAAAGTAAAGTGACTGTCTATTTCAGGTTATAAACTCTATTTTATGCACTCACAAATCGGATTATTAGACTTTGAAACGATGTTTTGGAGTTTCTGACATTTCTTACAATCATGCAAGTTTATGACATTAATGACAAGTTTCTCACAGGTATGCGTCAGAAACCTCCAGATCGTGTCGGAAACCCACCACTGCTCGCTGTGCATCACGCAATTTTAGTTGGTATAGCTATGTAGCGTATAGTCTTTTGTGCACTATGCCTGTGCATCTGCTTGTGTTTTTAACTGCGTAGGCCTTTAAGGTTCCGCATGCGGAGCTACGCATGCAAGTTCCGCATAGTTTAAATCGACGAAAAAAATAAAAAATTTCAATAAGACTAAAATTCTATCTCCTATAGCCGATGTTGCCAAGAAGTTAAAAAAAAAAAAAATATAGCCGTATGTTTACAATACTAAGCATGGATTGGCAAGAAACTCTTCAAAAAATCGTGCGTACCAATGAACCATACAGCTTAAGTAAAAGTAAAAATGAGTTCGAAATAATGCAACATTTCTTAAATAATGAGAGTGTAAGGTAAGTTGGTAAAATCTTTTTACACGTTTATTGATAAATTGTAATTCAGTAATTTCTTTAAAACAGAAAGGATATTCTGCAATGGTTTGAGAGTCTAGAATATAATAATTTAGTATGTAAGAAAAACTCAGACAAAAGTAAGGAACTGCGTAAGCGAGGTAATACGGCATTTGAAAACAAAAAGTATGAGTTAAGCATTATGCTTTACAATTCCAGTATGCAAATGGCTCCTTGGGAAAGTGAAGATTTGACTCTAGCAGTCGCTAATAGATCTGCGGCCTTATTTTATACTGAAAAATATGAGGTAGGCGTATTAAGATAATGAATTTGTTATACTTTGTCTTACTGAAATTTCATGGAAAAATTTGCCTTCAGTCTTGTACCCGAGATATTCAACTAGCTATTCAATGGAATTATCCAGAGAATCTTATTTATAAATTATATTTACGAGCAGCACAGTGTTATTTTAAATTACACCAAAAACGTCTCATGGAAGAAGCTCTCTCTAAATTGCAAATATCGTTGAATAATAATGTTACAATGGAAGCATCAAAAAAAGGTTTCATAATTTTTAATATTGCTTGTTTTTTATGTGAACTGACTATAAGTACTGTTGAATATTACCCTTAGCATTTATATTTGAAAATTTTTAGAGTTTATAAAAAAACAAATGGATCTATTATTAGCCTATGCTGATAATTCTGAAAATATTAAAGACGTACATGTAATTAATCATCAAGATATGTTAAAAGAATTTTCTGAAAATCCAAATTTTCCAAATGCATCAACTGCTTTAAATTTGCAATTCTCAGAAATGAAAGGACGATATGTTGTAGCAACTAGAAATATAAAAAAAGGAGAAATTTTATTTTTTGAAAAGCCCTTTGCATTTGTTTTGTTAGACAATAAAGATAGTATGGTTGTTTGCACCTATTGTTGTGAAGGGAAAGGTGACACTCCCATCCCGTGAGTGTTGAAATATTAAATTTGACATCATGTACTCTTTGTTGACATTTTTAACCTCTTATTAACTATTAATGACTTTTCTTATGTTATTTATGAAGTTGTACATTTTGTACTACTGCAGTATATTGCACTAAAAAATGCCAAATGGATGCTTGGTCAACTTATCATCAATGGGAATGTTTTGGAAATCAAATAGGGATGTGGGATCAAATTGGTATTGCCCATTTAACAATAAGGACATTTTTAATAAGCTGTTACACAAATGATGAGGCTCAGTTTAACGCCGTTCAAAAACTCGTCACAAATATGGCGCACATATCAAATCAAGATATGTTTCTTTATAGCATTGTAAGAAAGGAAATTTCATCATCATCACAGGAATTTCTAATCATCTAATATAATTTTGATGTTTCAGTCTGCTTTGATGATGACAATGTACTTGAGAAAATTCACGAAATTTTTTAGAATGATTGATGTTTGTAAAAGTTTATTTTTAAAATTCGACAATGAAGAATTAAATATGTCTAAAGTATCAGAATTACAATCCACTGAGTGGACGGAAGGTCTTTCTGTACATTACGTTAGTGGAATTCTTTTAAGACACATGCTACAACTTATTTGTAATGGGCATGCAATAACAAGATTAAATATATCTGTGTCCAATGCAAAGAATATTTCTACTGAGTATCAATGCAGGATAGCAACCGCTATTTATCCTGCTGCCAGCATGATGAACCACTCATGTGATCCAAATATCATTAATAGGTACAGATATTTGAATAATTATTTTCATGATAATGCTAGTAAGTATGCTATGAGTGTTCTGGGCCAATAAGTTTTATCGAGGAAAAGAAATAGTACTATTCGCTACGTGCACAATTTTGAAGCAGCGCCACCAAGGCAATAACGAGAACTATTGGTCTGGATAGAGCTGAAACTAGCCCCACGCCGGAGCAGCCTCACCAGGGACGAATCAGACCTGAGGGGCCCTGGGGCTAAAAAATTTTTTTTTGTCCTGATCCATTCGACAAAAGCTACATATAGTAGTGATTCTCCCATTCGCAATCCCTGCAACTTTTTAAAGCCGTAAAAAGTCGTCAGACTGGGAAAACAGAGTTTTCCGTACATACGAACATACGCGTGTACGAAAAAAAATAAAATAAAAATTTATAACTTACTTTTCGGCTCTTGTGCCACCTTGGAAATTGATAAAGTATGTTTCTATCACTTCTATACACGATCCTAATTAGTTTTTCAAGCCTTGTAAGGCCGCCAGGCTTGGAAAATGATGAGTTTTCCGCCGATTCGCAAATACGCGTATACACAAAAATCAGAAAAAAATTTATAACTTTTTTTTGGGCTCTTGTGCCACCTTGGAAATTGATAGAATATGTTTCTATCACTTCTATACACGATACCTACAAGTTTTCCAAGCTGTGAAAGGCCGCCAAGCTTGGAAAACAGTAAGTTCTCCGCCGATGGGCAAATACGTGTATACGAAAAAATTGGAAAAAACTTTATAAATTTTTTTTGGGCTCTTGTGCCACCTTGAAAATTGATAGAATATGTTTCTATCACTTCTATACACGATCCCAATTAGTTTGTCAAGCCTTGTAAGGCCGCCAGGCTTGGAAAATAATAAGTTTTCCGCCGATACGCAAATACGCGTATACGAAATAATCAGAAAAAAATTTATAACTTTTTTTTGGGCTCTTGTGCCACCTTGGAAATCAATAGAATATGTTTCTATTACTTTTATACACGATATTAACTCGTTTGCTAAGCCTTTACAGGTAGCCAAACATGAAAAATAAAGAGTTTTCCGCCAATACGCATGTACGCGTTTAGGGAAAAAATGGGGAAAAAATTAATATCTTTTAGAGGTATCTTGCCACGATAAAAATAAATAGAATACGTTTTCATTGCTCCTGTATACACTTTCTATGGGTTTTCAAAGCTGTGGAAGGCCGCCAGTCATGAAAAGTTAAGTTTTCCGCTGATACGCGTATCTGCATTTTCACAGAAAAAATAGGAAAAAAATCATAACTTTTGTTGGGGCTCTTGTGCCACCTTAGAAATGGATAGAATATATTTTTATTATATACACTTATTATTTCTTTAGATTTTTTTAGCTGTGAAAGGCCGCTAAGCTTAGAAAATTATGAGTTTTTCGTGGGTGCACGTATCAGTGTGTACGTAAAAAATTAAGGAAAAACTCATTTTTTTTTTTGGCGCTCTTGTGCCACCATAGAAATGAATAAGATACATTCCAATCATACCTACTTTTTATCTCTATAGGTTTTTAAGCCGTGAAGGGTCGCCCTGCCTTCAAAATTATAAGTTTCCTGCTGATACTCATATTAGCGTATACGGAAAAATTCGGGAAAAAAATGATATTTTTTTTTTAGCTTTTGTGCTACGATAAAAATAAATGAAATACTTCGCTTTTATATCTACTTATAGTCTCTATGGGCTTTTTAAGCTGTGGAAGGCTGCCGGGCCTTGAAAATTGAGAGTTTTTCGCGGATACGCCTATCAGCGTATACATAAAAAATTTGAGAAAAAAATCACAACTGTTTTTGGGGCTCTTGTGCCATGACAAAAATGAATGGTATAACTGGTCTATTATATCCCATCGAAATCTTTATGGATTTTTTGGACCGTGAAAGGCCGCTAGGCTTGGGAAATATAGAGTTTTCCATTTCACGCTAATAATAATACGTCGGATAATCGATTAAAATTCCTTACACCTTTTTTCAACAGCGTTGTACCATTTAAAATTTGAGTGTTATTTATTTCAAATTTAATGGTCAACTAATTATATTAATTTCGAGATACACCTACGCCTTTCTGCTTTGGAAAACACAGATTATTCGGGCCATTCGCCACTACCACTCGGTGTACAGCGAAAAAATGATAAAATTATTATGGATTTCTTACGTTTGGTCTGCCGTGAATTTTTATCTAATTTAATTTTATTTTATTTTTTTTTACGAGTTTCTTATATCTAATTGTATGCAATGAAATAACAAAAAACTTTTACTGCAATATTATTTATAATAAAAAATAGTTATTACATGTTTTTTTATAAGCATTTTTAAATCGTTTATTTCTTTATAAAATTATATTAACAATGTATAGTATTCGATTGTTATACATTTTATATACACTTCTTTTAATATTTTTTATTTTAATTACATAACATGAAGTAGTTATGGGTTACATTTTTCGGGATATAACAAATAACATTAAACGATAAATATTTTGGCGATCACAGTTATTGTATTAAACTAGTCTCTTAACAGCTTATCTTAATTTTTAACACATCTAAAATTTGTAACATGGGACAAGCGTATTATCATTAGTTCTTTAGATGTTAACTGCAAACATTATTTTAAAAAGTTATTCTGTTATTAATAAGTAAAGCGTTGACAAAAATTCCATAGTAGATTCAAAACCTAGAATTGGCAAATCTCTTTCGATTGTAATAGAACTTATATTTATTTTTTTTGAGATTTCTTTGCATTCATTAGTTATGTTTTCATTTTTCAATGATTTTTTTGCTGGTAGTGATGTTATTTCATTATAATTTTTTAATAAAAGTACCAAATTTTTTCGAACATTTGGCATATCTTTTTCTTCAAATACGTACTGTGATCCCGTACATAATATACGCCCACAAACAAACGTGTGTACCGCAATTTCCGTGTGTATTAAAAGAATTTGTTTGCGGTGGGACATCTTTTGGAATGAATAACATCCATTGTGACCATGATACACACCGTCCTTTACGAATCATTAGACCACTAAACATTTCGATTAATAAACAAATATTCTCTATTAGATTTTTAGGAGGCACTCCGTGAAGAGAATCCAAGTATATAAACTTTTTTAACGATGGCACAATTATTAACAATGTCTAGTGCATAATGTTATCGTTAATTGGCATAAGCCAAACATTAAAATTCCACAGATTTATTTTTGAAGCCCAATCTTTCCACATGTTACTGATTCCCTCTTTTGATAACAATGATATAATGAAAAAAGTATCAAACGCTAAGACACTAAGCATGGAAACACAGTTTTTACTTACTATTTTCATAAACGCGTTTATTATACTGTCATCCAACCGTTCATTTGGCAACAGTGATTTTAACCCTTCAACATAAATATTTATACCATCATCTGTTATCTTAGTGGAATAAAAATTTTAAAGATAATCTTCTTCTTGACTTTGAAAAATATTCATTAAATAAGATAGCTCTTATTCTGTGTTCTGTTTTTCAAAAATTTCGTAATTTTTTTGCATTACAGGATGAGAGTCAAATTTATGCACTTCTTCCACAGAATCGGTAAGAGTTTTGACGTCGTTATCACTTTCCATGCCAGTGATTTCAAAGGTCTTGTCAAGTTTTTTTTGTTTTTTCATCTTAAGATGCGTTTTACTTTTTACACTCTTTTTTGTTATTGTTTTCGTTTTTTTGTATTAGTTTGCGATGTATTTTTGATGTATTTTTTTTTTTTTTTTGCATTTTTTTTACTTATTTGCCGTTTTTTACACAAAAATTTACTTCTCTTAAAATAAATGTTTCTTCTTTTGTTAGACTTTTTCCACGTCTCTTCCGGAAATTTTTCGTCTTCGCTGCTGCTAATACTCTCTTCAGTTTCATTACTTATTTTTGTTTTAGTCTTACCATCCTTTTTCATTTCTTTTTTTCGACGATGTCGTAAAACTCTAGTTGTTTTTAACTCGAAGGTTCTTTCTCTAACTTTTTGTTTCAACAACGATTTCTTTTTTTGTATGAAACGAGTAGCAACGATTCTTTTTTTGCCTTCTAAGAAAACATTTTTTTCAATGTTCCAGTAATTTTCAACTGTAGCATTTGATTCCCTTGTTAAATTAAATCGAGATATCACAATTGCAGATCACAATGGAACGTACGGTATAAGGTATTCAAGTAAATATTGAATAAAATTTTCGCAATATAAAATGTTTAGTTTTTTTAAATATTTATTCGTGCTTAAAACTTCTTCTTGTAAGTTTAAAAAGTATTTATAAAAAGGAGATAGTTTTCTTGCCTCTTCATAAATCTCTATTTCGTCGTATATTCTTTCCTGCTTTATTAAATATTCAAAATTTTTTTCCTCTTTATCATCAAATTCAGTTTCGTTGCTTTTTTCATCAGCATTTTCGAAAAATTTTAGTGATTCAATTATGCTTTTAGGGCGTTTTTTGGACGAAAATATTGTAAAAACGTGTCTTAATTAATAAAATTCATAACGTGTCTTAACATTGTACTGATGTAAATAGAAAATTTAGTTTATGAGATTTGAAATCTCGCGCTTTAGGATATTCTCTTACCTATCAGGGGCAATCATAAGCGTGCACGCGTCTATTAATACACCAATAGACTCTGTTTATACTTACCTTTGTCCAGCAGCTTGCTGACTCTAGGCTTCAACAATTCAGAGATACTTTTGAACAGTTTAAATCTACTCATGATGATATTATGAATATAAAACCTTTACCCACAACTCATGATTATTTTAAAAATGAGTCCTATGAAGTGGTGGAGGATACTTTTTATTCCCATCAGGGTGGTTTTAACGATTTTTTCAATTCGCTTCATGATCATTCGAATCCAACAGGCACCTTACCTCCTGCCAATGCCAATGTTAGTTCGTTTCAGAGTTTCTCTTCTTTACCTTCAATAGACTTGCCATCCTTTGATGGTGATTTTGCTAGTTGGGAGAATTTTCGCGATGTTTATGGGGCTACAGTCCATAGGAAGCAAGAATTACCAGCTATAATTAAATATCAACATCTTAGGGCGCATCTTAAGAATAACCCGGTATTATGATAATAAACGTCGTCTCATTAATACGTATACAACTACTATTCTCAGTTGTCAAGCTATGAGAGGCAGTTCTTGCTCTGAAATGAAGCACATATCTAAGGAGATGATAAGTTCTGTTGATTCCTTGATATCGTTAGAGAGAGAGAGCAGTAGGAGATGCTGACATATTCATCGCTCTTGTTGTTAGTAGATTTGATTTCCAAACGAACAAGGATTGGCAAAAAATGTTAGGTAGTAGCAGTGATCCTCCTCCTTTAGATTAACTACGAGACTTCATTCCGGCACAAATCATTACAATGGAATCGTTTCATTGTAAATCTGTACATAAGATTGTAAATATTTGCGCAACTACTTCTTTTAAAAATATGGGATCTTCTAGTGGTAAGCCTATATCTGGTGTTACTGCACATCAGACAGTTGTTTCAGATTCCATTGCTTGCCAATTCTGTAATCAAAAACATCATCTTGTCTCTTGTGATTCATTTAAATCACGGGAGTGGAGCGATACACGGGAATTTCTGAAGTCCCATCGTCTCTGTGTTAATTGTTTTGGTCCTCACCTTAATCGAGAGTGCTCTGTTGATAATAAGTGTTCACACTGCAACCAAAGGCATCACACCATCATGCACAGAGGGGATAAGTCCAGCTCTACATCTGTCTCTGCTAAAAATAAGCAAACAAAATCTGTAAATAACTTGACGAACTCTTTTACTGTACAAAACCAAGCTCAGATTTCTTCAGAGTCTAGTGTGAATGTACAGTCATGTAGTAGTAATAAAATCGTCTCACCCAAAGTGCTTCTAGCTACTGCTCGTGTTTTCGTGTATGCTACTGACGGATCTCGCATATTGGTACGAGCTCTCATTGATCAGTGCTCACAGAGTTGTCTCATCACTAAATCTCTCTGTGATATGCTGCATTTGAAACCGAGATCAGTTAGTACGACTCTGTCAGGAGTGGGTGGACTGATTTCCATGGACGCTAGTAAATTAATTGATTTCAAATTTAGGCCTCATTTTGAGTCTGGTTTTAAGCACCTTGTTAATGCGTTAGTCGTGCCAAAAATTTCTTTCTACAAACCACCTCTAGGTAGTCGTTTGGCAAATTTAGATTATGGGAAGGATGTAATTCTAGCAGATCCAGAATTTTACAGTTTGGATAAAATTGATATTTTGTTAGATGCATCTGTCCATGCAATTATTATCGGTCAGGAAGTTCGCAAATTAGCCCCTGACTATCCAATTGCCTCTGCTTCGCAAATTGGTTGGTTGTTATCGGGTCAGATACCCTTTGGTTCAGGATCGAACTTGTCACTAAAATCACTAGTTATGGTTAATGTTGCGGAAACTCAGCTTGTTGAGTTAGTTCAGCGGTTTTGCGAAACACCTTTGTTGAACGAAGTTCGAATACCTAGATGGAATCATTTTTCACTAGATTGTGAATCTCTCGAACTTCATGGTTTTGCCGACGCTTTTAAAAACGCCTATGCAGCGGCTGTCTATTTACGCGTTGTACGTGGGGTGAGATTTTTGTACATCTTTAGTTAGCAAAAACGAAAATAGCTCCAATTAAAACGCTAAGTATTCCAAGTCTAGAGCTATGTGCTGCAGAATTGTTATCCACAGTAGTTAGTCATTTCGTTGATGTTAATTTATTGAAAGAAGTACCAGTTTACATGTGGTCCGATTCTAGGAATGTACTATATTGGCTCAATGGACTTCCTTCCAAATGGCCAGTTTTCATAGCTAATAGGTGTTTTAAAATTCATGAATTGACTCCATATGCTAAGTGGCATTATATCACGTCAAAGCAAAATCCAGCTGATGTAGCTTCTAGAGGTGTTCTTCCGGGCCAATTGCTGAATTAAATATTATGGTTTTAGGGCCCTAAGATTCTTCATGAATTGCACTCTAACTATCCAGAGTTTGGAGTAGAAATGATTGCCCTTTCCTCTATAAATGTAAGTAGTTCAATGCCTTCTGTAAATAGTCTTGTAAATAATTCTGAGTCCTTTTATATGACTCTATTAACTCGTTCCAAGTAGGAACGGTTGCTAAGAGTAACAGCATATTGCTTTCGTTTTACATACCGCTGTTTACATAAAGTTAAACAAAAAAATTCATATTTACTTATAGCTGGAAGTCTTAAGCCCCCTCTACAGGCTAGTTTGCAGTTTATTGACTTGTATTCTTTTATTGAAGTTGACTCGATTCACCTTTCAACATCAGAAATTGATTGTGCTAGACTGTGTCTAGTTTATCAGCATCAATAATGTCACTTTTCCGCTGAGTTCAAGGTACTAACTCAAAATCAAGATCGTAGTTTAGAAGATAGCTTACCACTACTTCGATCTAGCCGTTTGCTCAATCTTACGCCGTTTATAAACTGCGAATTGATAAGAGTTGGGGGTAGATTGAGTAGAGCCTTACTTGATGATGATGCCAAACATCCCTTGATACTAACAGATAGAGATTAGTTGACATTTATGCTCATTGACTATTATCACAGATTATTTTTACATGGTGGAGTGCAGTTGACGATTATTACACTCCGTCAAACGTACCGGATTGTAAGTGGTAGACGGACTGCAAGAGCTGAGCTTACCCGTTGCATCACTTGTAAAAGATATAAGTCCAAATTACAAATTCAGTTAATGGGAGACTTGCCTTGTTCTCGTGTTACTCAGAGTCCTCCTTTTCAAAAATCAGGGATCGATTATGCTGGCCCCTTTTCAATACGCTTGTCAAAACACAAGGGTAAAGGAACTTTCAAGGGTTACATTGCAGTTTTCATTTTCATGTCAACTCGTGCAGTACATCTTGAAGTTATGGAGGATTATACAAAGGAGGCCTTTATAGCTGCCTTTCACAGATTTATCTCTAGACGTGGCCACTGCACTGATTTATTCAGTGATCATGGCACGAATTTCATCGGTGCTGATGCTGAGTTGAAAATAATGTTGGTAGAACGTAGTCGTGACCCTAATTTCGCCTATGAATTAGGTAAATCAGGTACACAGTGGCACTTTATTCCTGCTTCTGCTCCACATTTTAGGGGTTTATGGGAATCAGCAGTCAGATCCGCTAAACACCATTTGAAGCGTGTAGTCGGCGATCAGATTTTGACAGTAGTTGAATTTTCTACTTTATTGTGTAGAATAGAGGCATGCCTCAACTCTCGGCCCTTGGCTCGCCTTAATGATGATTCCTCTGAGCTTGATCCTCTTACCCCTGCTCATTTTTTGATCATGAGGTCTTCATTTCTTGTGCCAGAGCCCGATATTTTTTCTGAAAAGGTATCGCCACTCAACCGCTGGAAGCTAGTGACACAATGTCTCCAAGCCTTCTGGAAAAGGTGGTCACTTGAATACCTTTCCACTTTACAAAGTCGTTGCAAGTGGTTGAATCCTCAACGCTCGGTTAAGCCTGGTGATCTCGTGCTTATAAAAAACGAGTCTTCTCCACCTGGTAAATGACCTTTAGGCATGGTTGTTGAAGTCTATAACGATGCCAAGTCTCTCGTCAGAGTCGCCAAGATTAGAACCGTTTCATCTAGTTTTATAAGGCCAATACACAAACTAATATTATTGCGTACCGTATCTGAGCTTGAGTCAGGACACAATAATAATTAGTCTTATTTAGATCATTTTATTTTCTTTCATTTACTATTATGATTATTAAATCTCATATCTAAAAGTCACAAACCTTGCGAAAATATATATAAAATTATCCGTAACTTGTTTATTATGTTTTTTTTTTATTTTTTGAATTATTTGCTATTGTACGTGGAAAGCGTTCCACTGCTTTATTCACACGGTACTTAATTGTATATTATTCAATCCTCCTGTCCATCAACCTTGGGACTATGTAAATCATCAGTATTACTGATTGTTACCGGCTGAATGTCTTTATATTAAAAAAAAAAAAACTTTCATTATTTAGAATTTTTGTTAGTGGAATGCGATCCACCCATTTGTCCTTCTAAGACTTGTTATTGATATACATTCGTTATACTTCTGTCTATCAACCTTGGGACTACCTGCAACATCAGTAACATTGTACTGATGTAAATAGAAAATTTAGCTTATGAGATTTGAAATCTCGCGCTTTAGGATATTCTCTTACCTATCAGGGGCAATCATAAGCGTGCACGCGTCTATTAATACACCAATAGACTCTGTTTATACTTACCTTTGTCCAGCAGCTTGCTGCTGCTGCGGTTATCGTCAGTCAGCCTCAAACGCCCTTTTCGGTAAGTCGCTTTGCGCTCGTGTTTATAATTTGCACGTGTATCGTTTTTATGTAAGATTTCTGTAACGAAAACGATTCACATTTTTGATTGACACGTAATTTCTCCGTCTGACTCAAAAATTAGTTCTTCCTTTTTTTATCTTGTAAGTAAGCAAGTATCATGACTTGTTAAAGTAAAATTAAATAGAGAGATTGTTTTTTTATAATAAACGGCTAAAGTGTTTAAAAGTGTGTTGTGCATTTGTTATTGTGTCCTTTTTATTTACATCCTTTTTCACGCTCTCCCAAATCCGGCGTGCGATACAAATTATACAGTCCACTATCTTACTGAGATCAATTTTGAACACAAGGCTAAAGTCCGTTCCTACCTTATCAATTGCTGGCTGATGTGTCGTAATTTTATTCACTCGTTGAGAGAACATAAATAGGGAAATTATTATATCTTTAACACTGTGCCTTGATGAAACGAACTCAACGACCGCCAATGGAGAATAGTCGCGACTTCCCGGCATCACGCATGCGTAGTTATATACAGGTTCTTTTATCTCTGGTGGATTTTCTACAATTGATCCTGTGGCGTCTAAGTACAGAAATAAAGGTCGATTTTTTGGTAATAACATACATCGCAATACTTCTTCTGCCATTAACGAGATGTAAAAGGGTTGCTCAGAATACATTTGAATGTATCCATCAAAAGTGTCCCCTTTCCAATCTTTTTTTTGTTTTTTAATCATTTTCCACATGAATGTCGTAAAATCTTTATCAAGATCGTATTGCGTGTTATTTTCACTGCTTATTTTTTGTAACGTTTGAGAGTCGGGTGCATCATTCAAATTTCCAGTTTTCAAAACCTCACATGGAACACTTTGGAGCATTTTTAGTTTTGTTACAGTAGGTCCGTCTCGTTCAACGTTATTTGCAATAATTTGTCGTTGATCCCATTTTATAAATCTTCTACATGTATCTTTTGAATCATGATTATATTGGGAAATTTGAAATACTTTAATATCTACGTCCATTTGTATTGGTATACTGAACAAAGCTTTGAATTTGTACGGTGTACACGATGAATTTTTACACTGAGCATAAGCTGCGAATTTAATTTCCCTTAGATTATTAAATTTCTCGTAAGAAACATAACGATATCGCTTAAAGCTTAACACGCAGAAGGGATATTCTGATGAAGAATTATTGTTAAAAACATCCGTCCACCCGGGAAGTAAACAAGAAGAATATACATAAAATTTCTGCCAAAACTCTTTGGGCACGACAAAACTTTTATTTTCTATGTAATAAATTTCTTTTTCTAAGTTTTTTTCTTTTACTTGTGACTCGTTACTTAAATTAAATTCGAAATTATAATCGAAACTGTCTGATAAATTGGTATTCTCATTTTTTTCGCTGTCTCATGGAGTACTAACGTAGTTATCATTATTATGATTAAAATGATGATTGATATTATTATAATTAGTTTCGACGGTACTCCTTAAGTTATCAATCATTCCATTTTTGTTGTCGCTATTGTTATGAAGAGAGTATTTATGATTGTTAAATAAGTCAACGCGTTGTTTAAGCTTTTCTGAGACTACATTAAGAACACATGTAAAATGATGGCTAAAAATAGCTTTGTCCTTTTTTCTGTGAGCATCAATAGTCCTATCTCTTCGAGTTCCATGTAAAACCGACACAAAACGCTTCCATTTTACGTTTCTATAATTTACGCTGTTTAAATCGTTACAATAAGCAAGTACGTTTAAATTTGGTGAGCTTGTTATTACGTCTTCAGCGATTGTCATGAGATATTCGGACGTTGAATTTTTCATTGCAAATATTTTCTGGTTCTTACTATAAATGCTCATGATCAGCTTTACTTAAAAAATAAGTATGTAAACGAGCTCTCTGCGTGAGAAAATATCAAGTATATTAATTAAAATTCCAGTAAGTATAATCATATTTCTTTTTATGACATAGAGTTTTCCCAATTTACGTTCTTTGTCTTATCTTGTAATAAAAAAATCACAGACGTTTACTACAAGTAGTTTTTTTTACCTGAAAAATATAAAAAATACACACTATTACAATAAAATAATTTTACCAATTATATTTACGACTACAAAATGATTCAGACCATTCTGCTTCAAGTTGTTGTTACGATTTACAGCATGACAAGTGCAAAGTAGCTATCGTCTCTGTACCGGGGCAACAAAATTTTCGGCTTCATGCTTTTAGAAAATTCACGGAATTTAATGCGCTCCATCGCAGCAGTGTATGTACGCACGTGTGGAGGCGACGTTTCGTACATTCTACTTCCTTCGACGCTCACAATTGTCTCGTGTATAAGAAATCTCTTTCCAACTCGCTTTTCAAATTCTAAATAACAGAAAGCTTTATAAAAACAAAGTTTTCATACTTCAAACTCTGAACAAAAAATAAAAAATTACCTTGTGTTGTGATAATTTCAAAAAAGGCAGGCATCTCATTGAGACGTACTGGTCACATGACAAAAGTTTTTGATGCAAGCGCTTGTAGGCAATGCCATTAAATTATAAATAATACTATTCACTCTCACTTATCTTTTTAGGTGTTGGTTTTTTTTGCGCACTTGTGCACTTGTACACTTTATACACACTGATCACACACTCGATACTTGATCTTTGTGGTAGCCTCACCAAAACACACGTACTTTGACACACAGACTTGCGAGATTTTTAATACCTCTGTATCCTCTGTATCCAGGCCAATTCGATTTTTTATCCCGATTTATATAAAATACCTGATGTATTTATATCCTATCGTTCAGTATATCTCTTCTTATATAATAATAGCGCACAACTTACAATAACGTAAAAACACTACTAACTTCGCATTGTCTAACAATATAATGTCGCGCAAAGTTCGCAGATAACAGTAAGCAAATAATGCTGGACCTACCTTAACGTTGCAGCGAAGTAGTAATGATGCAGCAGCAGGCAAACGCGAGTTGATTCATGCATAGACTTGCACTTCGTATTCCGCAACAGTTTGTTTGCAATGTACACACACACACACACAAGTGTGTGTATATATATCAAAGGGCGGATTATTTTAAAAATTTTCATTTTCTATAACAACATTACCAGTTATAACAGTTCTTAATTTGAAAATAAAAATACCATAACTTAACCAGCAACTTAAGATTTATTATTTATTCACTAAAGCATGTATTAATATAATTCACAAACTTTTAAACGACAACTAAATGTATTGAAAAATAATTTTTAATTTTAGTTAAAGTAATATAAAAATGAAGTAGATAAAAACTCACGGCAGACCAAACGTAAAAAATCCATAATAATTTGATCATTTTTTCGCTGTACGCCTAGTGGTAGTGGCGAATGGCCCGAACAATCTGTGTTTCCCAAAGCAGAAAGGCGTAGGTGTATCTCGAAATTAATATAATTAGTTGACCATTAAATTTAAAATAAATAACACTCAAATTTTGAATGGCAAAACGCTGTCGAAAATAGGTGTAAGGAATTTTAATTGATTATCCGACGTATTCTTAATTGCGTGAAATAGAAAACTCTATATTTCCCAAGCCTAGCGGCCTTTCACGGCCCGAAAAATCCATAAGGATTTCGATGGGATATAATAGACCAGTTATACTATTCGTTTTTGTCGTGGCAAAGGAGCCCAAAAAAAAGTTATAAATTTTTTTCTGATTTTTTTGTATACGCGTATTTGCGTATCGGCAAAAAACTAATCACTTTCCAAGCCTGGCCGCCTTCACGCCTTCAAAAACTAATAAGGATCGTGTATAGTAGTGATAAAAACATATTCTATCTATTTCCATGGTGGCACAAGAGCCTAAGAATAAGTTATGAAGTTTTTTCCGATTTTTTCGTATACACGTATTTGCCCATCAGCGAAAAACTCATCATTTTCCAAGCTTGGTGGCCTTCCACGGCTAAAAAAACTAGTAAGAATTGTGTATAGAAGTAATAGAAACAGGTTCTGTCAATTTCCAAGGTGGCACAAAAGCCCAAAAAAACTTATAAATTTTTTTGTGATTTGTTTGTATACACGTAATTGCGTATCGGCGAAAAACTCATCATTTTCCAAGCCTAGCGGCCTTTCATGGCTTGAAAAACTATTAAAGGTCGTGTACAGAAGCAAAAGAAACATATTCTATCAATTTCCAAGGTGGCACAAGAGCTCAAAACAAAGTTATAAAGTTTTTTCCGATTTTTTCGTATACACGTATTCGCCCATCGGCGGAGAACTTACTGTTTTCCAAGCTTGGCGGCCTTTTACGGCTTGGAAAACTTGTAGGTATTGTGCATAGAAGTGATAAAAACATATTTTATCAGTTTCCAAGGTGGCACAAGAGCCCAAACAAAAGTTATAAATTTTTTTCTGATTTTTGTGTATACGCGTATTTGCGAATCAGCGGAAAACTCATCATTTTCCAAGCCTGGCGGCCTTACAAGGCTTGACAAACTAATTAGGATCGTGTATAGAAGTTATAGAAACATATTCTATCAATTTCCAAGGTGGCACAAGAGCCCATAAAAAAGTTATAAATTTCTTTCCAATTTTTTCGTATTCACGTATTTGCCTATCTTCGAAAAACTCACTAATTTCCAAGCCTGGCGACCTTTCACGGCTTAAAAAACGTGTAGGTATGGTGTATAAAAGTAAAAGAAACATATTCTATCAATTTCCAAGGTGGCACAAGAGCCAAAAAAAATGTTATAAAGTTTTTTCTGATTTTTTCGTATATACGTATTTGCCTATCGTCGGAAAACTCACAATTTTCCAAGCCTGGTGACCTTCCACGGTTCCGAAAACTCGTAGGTATCGTGTATGGAAGTGAAAAAATTATATTCTTTCAATTTCTAAGGTGGCACAAGGGCCCAAAACAAGTTATAAATTTTTTTCTGATTTTTTTGTATACGCGTATTTGCGTATAGGCGGAAAACTCATCATTTTCCAAGCCTGGCGGCCTTACAAGGCTTGACAAACTAATTAAGATCGTGTATAGAAGTGATAGAAACATATTCTATCAATTTCCAAGGTGGCACAAGAGCCCATAAAAAAGTTATAAATTTTTTTCCAATTTTTTCGTATTCACGTATTTGCCCATCGTCGAAAAACTCACTAATTTCCAAGCCTGGCGACCTTTCACGGCTTAAAAAACTTGTAGGTATGGTGTATAAAAGTAAAAGAAACATATTCTATCAATTTCCAAGGTGGCACAAGAGCCAAAAAAAAAGTTATGAAGTTTTTTCTGATTTTTTTGTATATACGTATTTGCCCATCGTCGGAAAACTCACAATTTTCCAAGCCTGGTGACCTTCCACGGTTCCGAAAACTCATAGGTATCGTGTATGGAAGTGAAAAAAACATATTCTTTCAATTTCTAAGGTGGCACAAGAGCCCAAAACAAGTTATAAATTTTTTCTGATTTTTTTGTACACGCGTATTTGCGTATTGGCGGAAAACTCATCATTTTACGGCCTTTCACGGCTTGGAAAACTCGTAAATATCGTGTATAGAAGTGATTTAAACATATCTTAACTTTTAAGGTGGCAAAGATCCGAAAAATAAGTTATAAATTTTTATTTTATTTTTTTTCGTATACGCGTATGTACGCATCTACGGAAAACTCTTCGTTTTCCCAGCCTGACGACTTTTTACGGCTTTAAAAAGTTGCAGGGATTGCGAATGGGAGAATCGCAACTATATGTTGCGTTTTTCGAATGGATCAGGACAAAAAAAAATTTTTTAGCCTTGGGGCCCCTCAGGTCTGATTCGTCCCTGGTGAGGCTGCTCCGGCGTGGGGCTTGTTTCAGCTCCATTAAAAGCGTCTTTGTTTATTATATCACAAATTAATACAATGTCTCAAGTAGTACAATCCTATGTGAATATATATAGACAAAATTTGTACTACAAGCATTATAAGCGCTTGAGTATTACTTCAACACAAGTCCGTGTACTGTGTGATACGTGATACGTTTTATTAGTTTGCAATGTAGTCAACACAGACTTCCTCTGACCAATCAGAGAGCTCCATGAGCCCTATACTGGCGTGTTCTTTTGTCTTCTGTCTCACTGGGGTGGGATTTTTGCTAGTTTCTCCATACCAGGCGCTTCCCCGGGTGGCGGATAGGGGCATCCTCTTAAAATATGAGGTGACGATCGGCAGCTGGGGTGGCTCTCTGTGGTGGTGGTCGGAAGCGTGGATCGGGAGGCGTGTGTGGCGTTGGCGTGTGTATCTGCGGCGATGTGGACAAGGGACTAGTGCCCCATATCTCCATCGGTGTGGATGCATGGGCCGGCTTTGCTTGTGCTCCTTGTTCTTCGCTTTTTGCTGCTTCCGTGGATGACACTCTATTGTTTAATGCGGGCCAACAAAAACTAGCACCTGTCGTGTATAGAAGTAAGCGGTGGTCTAAATTTCTCAGATACATGCATCACACACTCTCACTAAACAAACACAGGGACACTTACGAATTGTTCTGGGTTGCGTGTGGCGGGTCTTTTTCCGGGCTTGCGTTGGAGACCTGGCGGTAGGTAAAGCCGGATGATGAGGCCCAGGTAAGTCTGGGTAACCACATCTGATATGGCTGTACGCCTCATAAACAAAAAAGACGTGGTGGGCCGACTAATCTAGGCTTACTACCACTGAGGAGGCTATATGGTGGCACCTTAGTGCCTTACGCCAGCTCGTTTTGTTGGGTTGTCTGCGCGGCCGTGGGACTGTAAAGTGCTGCTCGTCTTGCTGGGATGACCGTTCTGTACATACATATACATACATTAAATACGAACACTATTCTTAGACCTGTTACTCAACGCCAGGGCAGTCTCCGCGGGTGGAAATGAGGGAGAGGGGCGACTCCCGGCTGGTCCGAGCAAGTAGCGGTCCTTTTTGGTCACAGATAGGGCCGCTGCCCTGGTTTTAACCCTTTCCAAATACTTATTTCTAGAAAAAAAGGTAGTGCTGGCCCTCACGAGTCAGTACGTTATTAAAAAAGATGCCAATATGAAACACCTTGATGCAAAACTTGTACCCCAGGTGATAACCTCTCTGAGGGAATCTGACGGCAGTTCCGATCCAGTGAAAGCCCGGGTGACTGTCGCAGGCCCCACGGATTCTGAAAGGGGGGGGGCATAAAGACGTGTCTCATGGCCATCAGGGACTGCTTAATGTTCCATGGCCCTTCCTAACGGACAAAGGACGAAGAGGAAACCTGTTGATTATAGGCACTAACGACACCGAGGACAGCAACGTATCGGTATTTAGTCACCGAACCCAGAAAGAGCTTGCCTCTTTAGAAGAAAATGGTGCTAAGCTCAGAGTAAAGGGACAGCAAGTGGCTGATAAAGTGGAATCAGCAACACAAGATATTAGAGAGACGCTACAATTAATAAACGATAAGTACGGCAACACAGCAAATGTTGTTAAGGATGGGCTCAAAGCCGCGCTTAACCACCTTCAAGAGGCAGCGGTGCTAAGAAAAGGCTTTCTTCATGAAGAAGAAGTGTGTGCAAACGCTTGGAAGGTGTCGTTCAAATCTCTGCAGTAGAGGGAACAAAGGCGAGATAATTTACGATGGCATGTACAGAAAAAAACCCTGGATACTGCCCTAAAAGAAATAGAAAGAAGTAAAAGAAACAGAAGCCCATCGGACAGCCCTGAGAAACGCCAGCAGACTATGTCTTCAAAGAAAAAGAAAACAGGTAGTGGCAAACAAGAAGAAATTCTCCTGGATGACAAAACAAGCCAGAAGAAAAAAGTGGACGCCACAACAACAGTAGTAATGAAGATGGCTAAAGGACAGACCTTTGCAACGGTGCTGAAGACGATGAAGGCGAACTTTGACCCCGATAAGGTTAACGTGGCAGTCCAAAGTGTTGTCACTACAAAAAAAGGAGACATACTTATTAAGGCCAAAAGTGTAGAGAATGCTACTGCATTCTCACAGAAAATTAAAAAATCGGTAGCCGGACAAGGTACTGTCAAAATGAGCAACAGAAAAGTGACTTTAGAGGTCCGAGACCTGGATGCCATTGTAGAGGAAGATGAGATCAAAGAGGCTTTCGTTAGGACTTTTGGACTTAAGAACCAGGATTCAGAAGTAGCTTTCTTGAAGCCTAATGCCAAAGGACAGAGGCTGGCTTTAATCAAGGTGGACGAAGCATCTGCCCGACAAGTAGAAAAGGAAGGCAGGTTACGAGTTGGCTTTGTAAGCTGCCGAATTCGAAGAAGAAATGAAGTCACAAGATATTACAAATGCCTGGAATATGGACACGTCTCAGGCAACTGTAAGAAAGAAAACAGATCCAAGCTTTGCTTCCTGTGTGGAAGCTCAAATCACCGAAAGAAAGAGTGCCCAGGTCCAGCACGGTGCTTCCTTTGCCCATCAACGGAAAACAAGCACGAAGCGGGCAGCGGAAGCTACCCTTTATTTAGAAGAGCCCTAAAAGAGGCCAGGGATAAGGCTGAAGTAGGACCAAAATAAGGCAAAAAGGCCTTGAGATAAAAAACAGGCTTATGTGGACCCACGCTGCGCTGGTTACTTTTTACCTATCAGCAAGGGAAAGCATTATGCTTATAGTGGTGCTGGCCAAGTAGGCAGCCTACTATGAAGCGCTAGACAAGGTGCTGGTCCTCAAGGACCCCGAGTCCTTTTTAGGACTCGAGAGCATTAGCACCTCTAGCAAATGGTGGCGAGCTAGCTCGTTAATGCTGTGAGACGCGATGGTCTCCCAGGTGGCTCCACCCTGAAGTAATGCTAACGCGGTTGCGGTGTGGATTAAAAGCCACGCGGCATGGGGGGGGGTTTAGTTGGTCATGGGTGGTCTAATAAAAAAAATCCACCGAGTGCCACACTACCGCTGTTTCTGCGGTGTGCCTCAATGCATTTACCCTCCCTCCACGAAAAAAAAAAAAAAAAACTACCACTACTACCGCCACTACAGCTACCACTACCACTACCACCACTACCACTACTACCGCTACCACTACCACCCAGTGCTCTCGACAGTGGCACCCAAAGAAGCGCGAAGTTCAAATTGGCTATATGGAGCAAGACGTGAAAACCCAGATAACACGACAGTATTTCATACGTAACAAATTAATAAATAAACCCCAAGATATTTGACCTAGTAACCCGGTAGGCCTACTGGTCGCTCTGTTACTAAATAAATAAATTAAGTAACACATGCACCAATCACTACACAACCCGGGGCGTTTACTGGTCGCTTAGTCATTAAACAAATTTAATAACACAAGCACCAATTACCACACAACCTGGATCGCTGATTGGTCGATTTAATAATAAATTAATTAATTTAGTAACACAAGCACCAATCCCCCCACAACTTGGGGCGCTTACTGTTTGCTTTGTTGTGAAATAAATTAATTTAATAACACAAGCGCCCATCACCACACAACCTGGGGTGCTTACTGGTCGCTTTGTTATTAAATGAATAAATTAAATAATACAAGCGCCAATCCCCACATGACCCAGGGTGCTTACTGGTCGCTTTAATAATAAATCAGTTAATTTAATAACACAAGCGCCAATTTCTAGACAACCCGGGGTGATCACTGGTCGCTTTATTAATAAATAAATTAATTTAATACCACAAGCGCAAATCCCCAAACAATTAGCGCCCCGGATTATGTGGTGATTGGCGCTTGTGTTACGAAATTAATTTATTTAATAACAAAGCGACCAGTATGCGCCCCGAGTTGTGAGGTGATTGGTGCTTGTGTTATTTAATTAATTTATTTAATAACAAAGTGGCCAGTAAGCGCTTCGGGTTGTTTGGGGATTTGCGCTTGTGGTATTGAATTGATTTATTTATTAATAAAGTGACCAGTAATCGCCCGGGGTTGTTTGGAAATTGGTGAGTGTGTTATCAAATTATTTTATTTATTAATAAAGCGGCCAGTAAGCGCTCTGGCCCAGATTTCATGTTGGTTAATATATGGGCGTTTAAGATTGAGCTAGGGTATCCCCACGATATAGGTGTCTAAGGCAAGGAGCACATCATCAGCCTTACTGATGAGTCCTGGCCTGCTCCTGGGACGAAGCATCACACAATCTTTTCTCTTTTTTCATGGCATCACTCGATAGCCATACTACCACTACCACTACCACTACTATTAGAGCATAGGCAGTAACGTCAGAGATGAGTAGAGAGATTGCTAACGCCAATGCTACGATGCGAGACGACTTTCTGGCACTGATCGGAGCACCCCGCCGCGGCCAGCCGTCGAACCGGGCGCACATCTCAGTACTCGTATCGGACAGCGTGCGCCTACGAGAAGAAAAGTGGATTCGCGTAGAAATGGTCATATAGGCGCACATTTTAGAGAGACCTGGAAGGGGTATACCAAATGTGTGTCTGCGAGAAGAGGAGTGGAAATGTTGACTATAGCTATATATCTGAACGCAGAGCCAAAGCAAGTGACGACACGAGTTTTTCTCTTTTGAATGCAACCGAGTATATCGTATATGAGGCATTTCACGTCAAATCGCACAGGCTGCGCGCGAGACCACTTTTCATGCTTTGATTACAGTATCAAATTAATGAGGAAGATAAATCGGAGTAAGCATTTCCGACGTATTTTAACCTCAGCTTTTCAATGAAATTATTAAAATTACAAAAAGTTTCGGTAGCTGCGTTGCTTGATGCTTATGCCGCCGTTCGAATTGTTTTGCTATCACGGGATCAATTTCAACTTTCCAAAAAATTTTTTTTTTTCAATGCAGTTCATCGTTCAGGTTAAATTTCTTTTTCAAAATAATACTGAATTTCAAAATAAGTATTAAAAGTAGAGGAAAAAGGAAAAAGAGCGAGAGCAAAAATCAGTTTAATATATATATATTCGATGTACTCGGTTGCATTCAAAAGAGAAAAACTCGTGTCGTCACTTGCTTTGGCTCTGCGTTCAGATATATAGCTATAGTCAACATTTCCACTCCTCTTCTCGCAGACACACATTTGGTATACCCCTTCCAGGTCTCTCTAAAATGTGCGCCTATATGACCATTTCTACGCGAATCCACTCCTCTTCTCGTAGGCGCACGCTGTCCGATACGAGTACTGAGATGTGCGCCCGGTTCAACGGCTGGCCGCGGCGGGGTGCTCCGATCAGTGCCAAAATGTCGTCTCGCATCGTAGCATTGGCGTTAGCAATCTCTCTACTCATCTCTGGTAACGTCAGTGAGTGTAAGAACGTGTCAGCAACCAGACCCAGGAGCATGACTCTTTGGAAAACACTGGTGCTGAGCTTAGAGTAAGGCGACGGCAGCAAATTGAGCAAGTTCAATGGGCAATAAAAGTGATTCAAGAGATGCTGAAAGTAATGAATGATAAGTAATGAAACAAGGTTAACGCTGTTAAAAATGGTCTTAAAGCTGCGCTTAAACACCTTAAAGAAGCAGAGGGAAGAAAGCAACGCTTTTGGCTTCAAGACGACGCGTTTATGAAATCTTGGAAAAATTATTTTGAATCCCTGAAGTGGAGGGAACAAAGGTGGGATAATTTCCGATGGCATGTTCAGGAAAGAAACCTGAACACTGCCCTTAAGAAAATAGACCGGGTTAAAAGAAACAGGAGTTCATAAGACAGTCCTGAAAAATGCCAACAAGCCATGTTTTCTAAAAAAAAGAAAACAGGCAGGGGCCAACGAGAAGAGGTTCTCCTGAACGACTAAAAGACCAAAAGAAGACAGTTGACCTGATGACAACAGTACTAGTCAAGATGTCCGCAGGGCAGACCTTTGCTAATGTGCTAAAGTCAATGAAGGCGAACTTTGACCCTGACAAGGCTAATGCCGCAGTTGAAAGTGTTGTTACCACAAGGAAAGGAGACATACTGATAAAAGCCAAAGATGTAGAGGATGCGATTGCATTGTCACAATAAATTGAAAAGTGGGTAGCTGGACAAAAAACTGTCAAAATAAGCACGAAAAAAGTGATACGAGAGGTCCGAGACCTGGACGCTTTTGTTGAGGAAGACGAGGTTAAAGAGGCTTTTGTCAAGACTTTTAGAGATAGCCAGGAGCCTAGAGTACCTCTCTTAAAACCAAACATTAGAGGACAGAGGCTGGCATTGATAACGGTAGACGAAGCAATTGTTAGACAAGTAGAGAATGAAGGCAGGTTAAGACTCGGCTTTGTAAGCTGCCAATTCCGACGAAGAATCGAAGTAACAAGATATTACCAATGCCTGGGATGTAGACATGTGTCGGGCAACTCTAAAGAAGAAAGTAGGTCCAAGCTTTGCTTCTGGTGTGAAAGCTGCAACCACCGGAAGTAAGAGTTTTCAGGCCAAGCACGGTGTTTTTTCTGTCCAACGACGGACCACAAGCACGAAACCGGCAGAAAAAGCTGCCTGCTGTTTAGAAAAGCGCTAGAAATGGCCAGAAAAAAAGCTCAAGCAGGACGCAAATAAGGCGAGACGGCCTTGAGTAGAAAGGTGGGCTAATGTGTACCCACGCTGCTCTAAGTACTTGTACCTATTAGCAAGGGAATGCATGGTGCTTGCTAGGTCAACGGCCTACTATGGAGCGCTAGACAGGGTGCTGGTCCTGAGGGACACCGAGTCGGTTTAAGCGGTGATAATAACATTCTTCTCAGATACAGGCATTACACTCCCGCTACACTGTTGTCTCGGGTTGAGGATGGCGGGGCTTTCCTCCGGCTGATGTGGGGGTCCTGGCGGTGGGTGATGCCGGACGATGAGGCTCGGTTAATGCCGGGTTACCACATCTAATATGACAGTACGCCTCGTTAACAAAAAAAAAAATGGTGGGCTGACTAATGTAAGCTTACTGCCACTGACGAGGCTACATGGCGGCACTTACAGTACATTGTGCCTGCCAGCTCATTTTGGTGAGTTCTCTGCTCCAGTCGTGGGATTGTATGCCTGCTGCTTGTCGTGCTAAGACACTTTTGTTTTCTTGCATAAACGCTCACTACACACAATCATCCTTTTTTCACTTTGTCCAAAACGTCAAGGCAGTAACCGTGAGTGGGATGAGGGAGAGTGGTGACTCCCGGCCGGTCTGAGCAAGTAGCGCTTATCTTTGGCAACGAAGTGGGCTGCTGCTCTGGTTTTCACTTTTTCCAGATACTTATTTTCGAAAAAAAGGGGCGTGATATTGGCTTCCACTGTTCAGTACGATTTTAAGAGGATGCGATTGCATTCTTACAGCAAATTGAAAAATCGGTAGCCGGACAGGGTATTGTTGAAATGACTAACAAAAAAGTGACACTAGAGGTCCAAGACCTGGATGCTATTGTTGAGAAAGATGAGGTGTAAGAGGCTTTTGCTAAAACTTTTGGACTTAGGAGCCAGGGGCCAGAAGTACCTCTCTTCAAAACCAAATGCCAAAGGACAGAGGCTGGCGTTGATAACGGTGGACGAAGCAACTGCTGGACAAGTAGAGGGTGAAAGCATGTGAAGAGTTGGCTTCGTAAGTTGCCAAATCCGACGAAGAATCGAAGTAACAAGGTGTTACAAATGCCTGTAATATGGACATGTCTCAGGCAGCCGTAAAGAAGAAAATAGGCATATGCGGACCCATGCTGCTCTTAGTACATTTACTTATCAGCCAGGGAAAGGATCAAGCATTTAGTGGCGCTTGCTAAGGAAGCAGCCTTTTCAGGACTCGAGAGAATTGGCATCTCTAGCAATTGATGGCGAGCTTACTCGCTTAAGCTGTGAAATACGATGTTATTCCTGGTGGCTCTACCCTGAAGTAATGCTAACGCGATTTTGGGGTGGAATTAAAGCCATATGGCATTGGGGGGTTTAGTGGGTATTAATAGTATAATGAAAAAAATTCACTGAGTCTTACAATACCGTTATCCCTGCAGTGCGCCGGAATACATTTTTCCTCCCTTGAAAAAAAAAAAAAAAAAAAAAATATTGCTACGATTACTGCTACTACTGCTACAACTGCTAGTATTGCTGCTGCTGCTACTACTACCACTATTACTACTCCTACTGTTAGTTCTGCTACTACTACTAATGCTACCACTACTACTAATGGGGTTTTCGTTAATTTCTCCATACCGGGCGCTTCCCTGGGTGGCGGATAGGGGCATCCTCCAAAGACATGAGGTAACGATGGGCAGCTGGGGTTGCTCTCTGTGGTAGTGGTCGGGGGCGTGTGTGGCGTTAGTGTGTGTATCTGTAGTGGTGTGGACGGGAGACTAGTGCCCCTTGTCTTTACCGGTGTGGATGCATGGGCCGGCTCTGCTTGTGCTCCTTGTTCTTCGCTTTCTGCTGCCGCCGTGGGTGGCACTCCATTGCTTGATGCGGGCCAACAAAAACTAGCACTTGTCGTGTATAGAAGTAAGCGGCGGTTAAAACCTTCTTCTCAGATACATGCACCACACTCTCACTAAACAAACACAGGGATACTAAGGGAGAGCTGCCCTTCATTTAAAAAAGTGCTAGAAGAAGCCAGGGGTAAGGCTCAAGCAGGATAAAAATAAGGCAATAAGGCCTTGAGTTGAAAGGCAGGCTAATGTGGATCCACGCTGTGCTGGGTACTTTGTACCTATCAGCAAGGGAAAGCATCAAGCTTATAGTGGTGCGTGCTAGGTTAGCGGCCTACTATCGAGCGCTTGAAAGGTCACTGGTCCTCAGGGACCCCGAGTCCTTGTCAGGACTCGAGAGCATCAGAACCTCTAGCAAGTGGTGTCGAGTTAGCTCGTTAATGCTGTGAGACGCGATGGTCTCCCAGGTGGCTCCACCCTGAAGTAATGCTAACGCGGTTGCGGTGTGGATTAAAAGCCACGCGGCATGGGGGGGGGGTTTAGTGGGTATGGGTGGTCTAATAAAAAAAATGCACTGAGTCCCACACTACCGCTGTCCCTGTGGTGCGCCTCAATGCATTTCCCCTCCCTCCACAAAAAAAAAAAAAAAAAACCATTACTACTAATACCACGTCTAGTACTACTACTACTACTATTACTACTACTGTTACCGCAGTTTCATTCTGGTAAAAGCCCGGGTGACTGTCGCTGACCTCGCAGTCAGGGGGGGGGGAACAATGACGCTTTTCCTGGCCAGCAGGGACTGTTGGAAGTCCTATGGCAGTTTTTAGGTAAAGGACGATGAACAAGTTTCTCGGGTATTGGCAGCAACGTGAGTAAGAATAGCAACGTCATCGTATTCAATAATAAGATGCAAGACATGCTCGAGTCCATGGAAAACAATGGTGCAGAGCTGAAAACAATGGGAAATGAAGAGATTGATCTAGTTCAACTTGAAACAAGTGAGCTTGAAAAAACGCTTGAAGCTATAAACAAGAAGTAAGGAAATTCTGCTCACGTAGTAAAGAATGGTATTAAAGCGGCTCCTAAACAATTGAAAGCTGCTGAGGATACCAGAAAATTTGTGCTTGCTAAAAAAGAGAACTATACTAAACGGTGGAAGGTATGTTTTGAATCCCTGCAATGCAGGGAGATGAGAAGAGATAATTTCCGTTAGCACGTGCAGAAAAGAACTCTAAACACTGCCCTTAAGAACATAGCCCGTACCAAAAGAAATAGGAGTCCTTTGGAAAGCCCTTAAAAATGGCAAAGAGCTGATAACTTTAATAAAAAGAAGGTTATCTGAGGCAAGAGGGAAGAGGCCAAAATAAAAACCCTGACACGATGACTAAAGTCCTGGTAACGGTTTGGAAAGGAAGAACCTTCGGGGTACTAAAATGATGAAAACGAGCTTTAACCCCAAAGAGACAGGAGTTATAGTCGAGAGTGTTATTTTCGCCAAGAAAGAAGACCTTCTCTTAAAAGTCAAAGAAGTAAAAGATGTCTCGAAGTTTATCCAACATGTAAAAGAGTCAGTAGCTGGCCAAGGAATGGTGGTAACTACTGCAGGTAAATTGACCCTCGAAGTCCGAGATTTGAATAGCATCGTTAACTAAGGTGAAATTAAGGAGTCCGTTAAGTAGATCATCGGAAACGGACATCAAGAGCTACAGGTCCAACTCCTCAAGGCAAACGGTACAAGACAGAGAATGGCCTTAGTAACCTGTAATGAAGCAACTGCCAAGCAAGGAGAATACAAAGGCAGAGTTTAAATTAGATTCGTGTCCTGGCGTGTGAGAAAAAGGCTCACTGTGACAAGGTGCTTCTGATGTCTGGGATATGGATATGTATCTTATGACTGCAAAAACGAAGATAGAGCGAAGCTATGCTTTTAATGCGGGAGCTCAAACCACCGCAAGAAATATTGCAGTAGCACATCACGACGTTTTCTATGTCAGACTGGGGACAGGAAACACAAAAATGGTAGTGGACACTACCCAATAATTAAAGAAGCGTTACAAGAGACCAGAAAGAAGGCCAACTTGGGGCATAAGTGAGGCGGTAGGGCCTCTGAAAGAAGTAGTACATTACGCACCTAGTGAGCGAGCACATTTCTTAAACTCCGAACGTGGTGCCTATATTATTTTTCTGCACACCCTTCTCGAAAGAGCTGACTATCTGTTTTGAAGCAAGTCAGATATGAAGCACTTTCGGCGGGGGTATGCAGAAAAAGTAATTTAATGTAGACCTATGCTGCGCTAAGTACACGTTACTTTCCAGCTAAGGAAAGCATCAATTATATAGTGGCACTTGCAAAGAGTGCAGCCTACTGAAGAGCGCTAGACACGAGTGCTGGTCTTCAGGGACCCCGAGTCCTTTTTAGGACTGGAAAGGATTGGCACCTCTAGGCTCTACTTTACAAGAGAAGTGACCATAAACAATACTCTGACACGATGATTTAAGTCCTGGTAAAGATTGGGGAAGGAATAACCTTGGGGGTACTAAAAAAGATGAAGGCTGGCTTTAACTCCGAAGAGACAGGAGTTGTAGTCGAGAGTGTTATTGCCACCAAAAAAAGAGACCTGCTCTTACTAAGTGCAGCCTACTGAGGAGTGCTAGACATGGGTGCTGGTCTTCAGGGACCCCGAGTCCTTTTCAAAACTCGAGAGGATTGGCACCTCTAGCAACTGGTGGCGAGCTTGCTCGCTTATACTGTGAGATACGATGTTCTCCCTGGTGGCTCCACCCTCAAGTAATACCAACGTGGTTCCGGGGTGGAACTAAAGCCATGCGGCATGGGTGGGGGGGGGGGTTTCGTGGGTATGGGTAGTCTGATAAAAGAAATCTACCGAGTCCCACAATACCGCTGTCCCTGTGGTGTGCCTTAATGCATTTCTTCTCCCTCCACAAAAAAAAACAGTGGACAGTGGGTGCTAGGGTACCCAATTAAGTCGTTATACTTCTACGAAATTATATGGCAAATAATATAGTGATAAATATAAATATACCACGTATGAAACGATATTGTGTACAAAGGTGCAATCATCGTTGGAATGAGTGTACCTACGTTAGTTGGGTGTGATTTCAATGAATATTTCAATATTCAACCACTAAACCATTATAAACTATATATTATGGCACAATACAACATAAACCATATTGAGGCTGGCCAGAATAAGCAAAGTGTAAGACTGTGCACTTTCATCGAATCTTCCCATGGTTTCAAAGCGACTTTCTGAGAAAATAAGAAATACCCTTAAAAAATAGCAGATCGTTAAACTGTACCCTGTTTCAAACGTTTAATTTTAAAAATTTGCAATTTAACATGTAACCACATAAAAAAATCACTTAAAATTGCATTTACAACATCTGTATGAACCTCCAAATTTTTGTTGGTATGAAAGATTACTGTTAGATAAACCTGTGTCGTTTTCAAATAGATCTACAATTTTTCTTTTTTCTCAATAACACAAAAAAAAGGGGTTAAGTACGCGTAAAAGCGTGTATGTAAGTACATCCATTTAAGAAAAATAATTTCCGCCGTTGCTGCATAAATTTGCGCTCCTTCCACCTATTTGAATATTGAGCTGAACTCTTCTCTTATTAACTAACTTCTCTTGATAACCGTCCTTAAGTCAAAAAATCACCTAAATCACAAAGGAAAAATTGTGAAAGAAGAAAACGCAATAAAAATTAATTACTGTATTAATACAGTGAATTTTTTTTTTTTTACTATAAAAATTTTGAAAAAATGTGAAAAACTTATACTATAAATGATTCACTCATTTCAAAAGTAGCAAATTAATAACAAGTCAAGAAATGTTTATCATTACGTAATATAAAAGCTGCTAATATATACTTATTTTGAAATTTTCGAAACATGTACTTAGAAAATATATTTCATTAAACAAAATATCTATTTATCCAATTTATAATCACACCAAATAAATTAATACGTAGTAAACAACTACGTAATCACGTCGCATGGCCCCTTTCCATGTTAAGTGGGGGAAAATTGCCTCTCTGCTGCTATTTTAAAGTCTTCAAAGTAATGAGTGAGATGAAAGAAGTCCTTTTTATTATTATACTGTCCACTTGCACCGTCAGACATGTATATTATTCTATTAACACACGGTGAATTTATTTTTATAAATTCAATCAACTTTAAATATAGATGTACGGAAATAGTGTCTTGATGTAGGCATTCAGAAATGCAAACAAAACTTGAAATTTTTAATTCATCCAAGTCATTTCTATAACAAATTGAAAATAGATGTACAGTTGCCTGATCGTTGCTCCAATGTATACCCTGAACCGAATTTTGAATTATAAAAGCACAATTTTCTGAGAAGTGGCAAATTACGATACACTCGTTTTCTCTCAGTTTATTTTTTATCTCATTTGAAAAATCCCTTTGTTTGTTAACAAAAAATGAATGAATCAACAGTTTTTGCAAACCTTCACTTAACTTCTATAAAAATTCATCAACTAGAGATATTAGGGTCTGCAATGAGGTTCTTTCAACCGTAACCCATTGTTTGTAGGTAACAATTTCAATACATTTTTCTTCAAAAATTTCCTCCAGGTGCTCAATAACATTCGTCGTGCCTGGGCACTTCTAACAAGAATTTGAATAACAATCAGTCGTTTTGTTTTTTAATAGCATACGATCCAAACAATCCCTAAAATTAAACAAAGGCAGCTCAAAACCGGAAGTAAGTGATTATAAATTAGCACTAATCACTAATAAACTAACAATTTCATGTATAGGACATACACAAATAAAGTGAGTACCAAAAGTACCTGCCAAAACACAATATTACGGCCTTAAGCTAGCAAACTTTGAAAAACTACATTTCATAGTTGGATACGTACTAGTGTTACGTGGGAATTGGGGAGCTTGGGGGTGTAAGAGGATAGAATACACGTGAGAGAAAGTATATAACCGTTTATTCGTAGATCAAAGCGAGAGCAGTCGCGTGCGTGGTGTTAGGTTTGGAGGCTGATCGGAGAGAGAGATCGGGAGAGCTGATAACGCTCGGGCCTGCCGCCGAAAGGTGATCATCATACTCTGTATCCACTGCTCATGTGCCGTGAGAGGTGAGTCTTAAGCGCGAACTTACAAAGGCTCTAGATACTTTACGTCACACGTCTAAGGCCAAGCGGTCATCGTCCTCGATGGCCATACTGGTTTGTGTGTGCGAGTATATTTGTGTTATGTTGTCTCATAATTCTAAGATATTTGTGTATACATAATTGTGTTTGTTTGCGCTGCTCTCTTTACATTTTTATTGTGTAATTACATTTTTTGTATGGTTATTATTTATTCAATTATTCTTTTTATTTATTTATTTATGTTCTTTTTAATTTTATAATCTTTTTTTTTTTTTTTTCTTTTTTCTTTCTAAATCTATACACGTCTTATGCATGACCCTTTTTTTACATCGTCGACCTCAATGATCATCGCGGATTGGTTGTTAACTAAGCTGGTTGTCTTCTGCCTTCTGATCCTACCTGCTCGCCCAGTAGCACTTGTACCTCTCGTGCGTTAACCATGGCCCTCTGGGTTGACAAGTCTTGTAGTACCGAGTTGGTGTTTCCGCGGTCCCTCTCCTGTCTGCCTGTAATCATTCTCAGACCTTTAAGTATTATTGGACCCCCCCATTTAAAAAATCTAAAAGATCTGGCTGCTACTCCTAGTGCTATTTACGCTGCTATTAATGCGTATTTCTTTCAATTTGAGAATTACTCCTTTGTTTGTACTAACTAGCGTGCCCGTTGGAGTATATCTGCTAGCTTTGTACCTGTTTTTATCCTATCGTCAAGTCCGTGCTCCTGAATATCGAGTATGTGTAGTCCGTCTATTTTTATCACTGCTTCTATTAATTCCAATAATATACCTCCTTCAGTCCCTTTCACCTTTTGTATTATATCCTTCAAGTTTAGATTTGCGCTTTCACGCTTTATTATGCGATTTTCACCTTCCTCTTGTCCTGGATCCAGTCTTGTATCTGATGCTTGAGTTACACAGTCTCTTGCTAAGCTTACTACCCCGAGAATCCACTACCTTCAGTGTCTTGTGTTCGGTGTGTACACACTGTATGTGGACTTTGACCTTTCTCGTGGTGGTAAAGGCATGTTGGTTTTTAGCATGGAGACGTGTCCAAAATGTGCCCTTTAACTTGGCCAATATTATTAGACGTTCTCCTGGTTTCTTCACTGCAATCCCCAATATGATACGTATTTCACAGAGGTGGTCCTCTTCGACCTCCTGTGTTGGCTCCATTTGTGTGCATATTCGTGTTTTTCCTAGTCTTTTACATAGTTTTATTACCTTTTGTGGTATTGGCGTAAATCTTTTCTCACTAACACTGCTCGCTATGTATTCGTAGGCTGGCTGCAAGTATGCCACTAAATCCGTAGTATTTAAGCCTTTTTGTTCCACTCGTAATGATGATATCCTGAGAAGATCCAAATTTTCTTTCGTAACCAGTGTTATCCGTATATTGCATATTATTCTGCTGTTAAATGACATGGTCTTTATTTCTGAGATATCTTCAATTTCCTCTTCTGTAGTTGTATTTTCCCTTACTGGGAACTGTAGATCTGGTCTCAGCTGCTCTGCCAAAATTTTTGCTTCCAAAATCGCTCTCAATGCCGCATCTGGTATATGTGTCGTTCCCCGACTCGCGATGTATATCATGTCCACCGTTGTTCCAAATTTTGTTAAGAGTTTCTCGGCTAAGTGTTCAAATTTGCCCACTATTCCTGTGACTCTCATAATCGCTGAAGTATTCTGCAAACATTTTTAAACCTTCCTCCGTTATCCTCCCAGATTTGTCTTTGAACTTTTTTATATCCTGAAGGTAACGTTCATGGTTTCCATATGTTATGACTCTAATTTGTTCCGTTAAGTACTTAGTTGTTTCCACTGTGTTAGTCGGGACCACCTCTACTAGCTTTTGTAATTTTTTTTTTCCGCGTCAGTCACACCCCCCTGCAGCGCCTTGATTGGATCACCGATCTTTTGGCCTACTACTGTTCTATATGCCTCTCTTACTCTATCCAAGGCTCTTAGGACTTTTTCTGTCGAGTACTCTTTTTGTTCTAGACATTCGTGTTCCTTTTTCACCGTCACCCTGCACTTTCATTTTGCTTGCCTTTTCGCATCTAAAAACGAATTCACCTCCTCGACAATATCATTACAATCTAAATACCATATCATTTCCCAAGTTAATGCAACTGCTTGGACTGGGCCCAAGCTCTCCACCAATATTTCAGAGTGTCTTTCAATTTTCTCTATTTCCCCAGGTTGCTGTGTCACTGGCATGGTTCCAGCCCTGAAACACAAGATTTATATTCTTTTTTTTGTTCATACAGTTGAATAGCTGCTGATCTCGTAAGTCGTCCAAAGGCCTCGCTTACGAAAGAAGTACACTATTTTGGTCTTCTTGCTTCTGATATTTCATTTTTTATTTGCTTCTCACTCTTATGTGATTTGTTTTTGTTATCGTGCTTTGTTCCTCGAGTTCCCTATTATCTAACAATTGGATTTTTATAACGCATGCTTTCTTGATCTTATCCACGTGTGTAATTCTTATTTCATTGCCATGTTTTAGTTTTATATTGTGGTTCTTGTAATTTATTCCTATAATTTTGTATGATTCTTTGTAGTGATTCTCATGTTTCTTTCTCGGCTCTTTAAGAACATAGACCATTTCCTTCCATGAAAAATCTTGTGTTCAACTTTTTGTCGTAATAATATGTGGACCTGTACTTTGCCTGAGCTTGATTAATGTCTGCTATTGTCCTTAGTTACATACTCATCATACGTTTGTTCATTCATTGTTTTCTTGAAGCTAGATGGAATTCTGGCTGGATAGCCCAGCAATACTTCTTGAGGCGCTATCCCCGTTGCTGAGAGTTTTGTCGAATTGTAAGCGCACATGGACATGCCCAAATGATCGTCCCAAAAGTCGTCTTCATTTACGTATGCCTTTAAATATTCTGTCAATGTATGATGCATTCGTTCTATTGCGCCGTTACTCTGTAGATGGAAGGCTGTTGTTCCCGTTTTGTCTATTTTAAATACTCTTGCGAACTCTTCCAACTGTTTAGTTTGGATATGTGCACCTCTGTCTGACAGCATTTTCTCTGGGGCGCAAAAGTATGCAATTACTCTGTTTAAAAGTGCTTTTGCTGTTTCTAAAGCCGTCGCTCTTTTTACTGGTACCAGAATTATACATTTCGTTCCAGTTCTGAATTGACAATATGTGACTATTGCCATGTGCCGATGGTTTGTTTATTGGGCCATAAAAATCTATTGATATTTTTTCAAATGGCCTAGCTGGTGTATCTGTTACAACTAGAGCCTGTTTTTTTCTTACTCTAACAAGTTTCTTAGATTGGCATGATTCACAACCTAACACAAACTGACGTACGTCTGGTCGCATATTTCGCCAGTAATAATCTTTCGCAATTTTGTTGTAAGTCTTGTTCATACCTCTGTGGCCTCCTACCGATGACTCGTGGTATTCTTTGAGTACATCAAACCGTTGCTCCACTGGTGGTACTACTAAATTGTTCAAGTACAACACTGCCGATATTTTTGTGTTTTTAAACTGCTCTGCGAAATATTCTCACTGTTATACGCTTAGTATTGCTAGATCTCGTATAATACCTACTGATGTCAAGTTGTTAAACAACATGAGCTGTTTTGAAAACGACATGCATTTCTTAATATCCGATTTTAATCCCGCACTGTCAAACTGCTCTTTTATGAATAATTGCATTACAAATACTTTTCCTGCTCTTGATAGAAAGATCTTTCCAACCCTCCTATTTTCTTTATTCATGGCTGTTGGATTTATATAACCTCTCTTATGGAGTGCTTCTCTGGCTTCTGTGTCCGGTATGTTTTTTGTTATTGTACAGAAGGCTAAGTTGTCAATGTATCAAAATGGGTGTTCGTTTATTTTCTTAAGCCTTTGGAATGGTAGTATATCATTATCATCTTCTGGCTTCCAGGGTGGTTTTTGTACTGGTAGTCGTGTCTGGCAAGCTCTGTACCTATCTAAACCTGGTACACTTATATTGATTTTGCCATCATCTGTGCTTTCGGCATTGTCATCTTCTACCATGTTTGCATTAAGTAACTCCTTTCCATTTTCATTATCGCTAATTTCTTTTTCGTGGCTTCCACTATTTACGTCGTCATCCGATATTTTTGGTGTTTCTTGTTCTGCTATTAGGCATGGCTCATCTGGTGGTTCCGGTAGAGGTGGTGGCGGATCACGCTTCTTTGGTATTCGTTTTATCTGACTCGTCACTCGTCTCGTAATCTGTTTTGTTGTTGTCCTTTGTTTTCTTATTGACTTTACCCTCGATTTTCTGTCTCGTACAACAGAACTTGTTTTATTTTGTTTTCCTCAATGTTGCCCGTCTCGCCCCCCGTACTATCTTACTGTCTTCATCACTTGAATTTTTGTATGATTTATCTATCGATTTATAGCGTTTTTGTCCTTTTTTGCAGAGCGCCTGATAGTGCTTTGGCTTATACCGCATGTGTTCGTATTCATCTCCTTTTATTCATGTGTAGTGATGACACATTAGAGGTCCATCTCTATTTACGTAGTGCACACATATGTTCTTCTTGATTTCCTGAGAAAATACAAAGATGCACTCTCCGTCCCCAAATTCATAATCCTTCCTCAAAATTTTCTTAGTGTTTTCTGGGTCGACGCAGTTTTCAATATGTTTAGGATGCAGTAGGATTTATCTTAGCTGCTTTGCTGTAAAGTCCAGATCGAACAGTACAATAAGACTATAAAACAGGCAATTACCATTGCCTTTTACATCTACTAAATCCCACTCTTTCCATGGCTCTGCATAATTTCCGTCTGATCTGCGTTTTTGCTCATTAAGTGCATCGTTTGAAATCAATTAGTTCTTTTTGCTTGATTCTTTATCATTCAAATTATCGAACGCTCCAGACGTCTGGCCATGATTTAAGGATAGCTCTTCTCCCTGATTATCCCACGAAAGATTTGCTCCTTCGCTGCTGGTCTTGCCTTCACTTTTCTCTTCCTCACTTTTATCTTTCGTACTAACTGTTCCCTTTTTCTGTTTGTCTTGATCCCTTTTTTTACTTAAATCACTGCTGCTATTTTCTACCTCCCATACATCTATTCTGACTCCTGGTTTTCCCTCTACCTCTCTTTTTCTGATGTCGACAAAAACTCTTTTTTTGAGTCTATCTGTCTTTTGTTGTAACATACTGGTAAGGTCGTTAAGCTTTTTTGGATCCTTTTCTGCAAAATAGTTAGACTGTTTTTGCCGTTAATTACCGTGAAAGTCCTGCCATACAGATAAGGTCCAAACTGTTCCTTTGCAAAAACTTCTGCTAGCAACTCTTTATCATACGTTAGATATCTAAGTTCACTACCCTTGAGGCACCGTGACGCATATTCACACGGTCTATCCTTACCTATCTCTCCCTGACTAAGAATTTCCCCGATGGCATAATCCGACGCGTCTGCTGTTACAATAAAAGGCTTTCTTAAGTCCGATGCTGTTAATACAGGTTCCGAACATAGCGCATCTACTAGTTTTTTAAAGGCCTCTTCCTGTTTTTCGCCCCATTTAAACTCCGTATTCTTTTTTGTCATTGTAGAGAGTGGTCGCGCCATCTTTGCGTAATCTTTAATGAATTTTCTGTAATATCCTGCGAATTCAAGAAACTGCTTAATTTTTCTTGTATTTGTTGGTCTTGGATATTCTTTTGCAGCTTCGATCTTCTTCGGGTCCATCTTTATCTTACCATTTCCAACCACGTGACCAAGGATTTTTGCTTCTTTCTTCAAAAATTGACATTTGGCTCTATGGTCATGTTTTCTTTTGCCAGTCCCTCTATCAATTTTTTAAATCGTTCCTTGTGTTCTTCGAGAGTTGCTGCAAACACTATGATATCGTCCATGTATACTTCAATTTCTCGCCCTTGTAGATCGTATAGAGCTAACGTTATCGCTCTTAAGAATGTATTTGGTGACTCTAAGCACCCCATTGGCATACGTTTATATTGATAGTGCCTGTCGGGTCCCGAGAATGCAGTTTTATGCGCGTCCTCTTCTTGAATTTCAATCTGGTGAAATCCACTCTTCAAATCAACTACTGTGATGTACTTACTGTCCGCTACGTGCTCCAATATGTTGCTTCGAAAGGGTAGTGGCTAACAGCTTCCAACAGTTATTTCGTTCAGCTGTTTGAAATCTGTGACCAGTCGCCACCTTTTCTCGCCGTTTTGTCCTGGGGGTTTAGGCACTTTCCATTTATTTAAGTTTTATGGGGATGTTGACGGTTCTGTTATATCCAAATCCATCAATTTTTAAATTTCTCTCCTAATGTTTTCCTTCACCGTGGGCGGGTATCTATATCTTCGGACCACGACTAGCTTATTTGTTGTAGTCACTATTTTGTGTTTAATTAAATGAGTTGTTTTTAACGGTTCCTCGTCCAACTCAAATACAAACGGATTCATCGATATTAATTTTCTTACGTGCTGTAACTCTTCTTCATTACAGCCCTCAGTGTCGATCAGTGTCATAATTTTTTTAATTCTTTCTTCGACACTTTTTATATCGCAGTCTTTTTACGCATACGTGTCGATTTTTTTATCTCCATCTACGCTTTTATATCTCAACCTGTATTTTCTTTCTATTTCTTTTTCTTCCGATTTGTCTTCCTCGAACAAGCCCACAAATGCAGTTTTTTCTTCTTTGGCGTCGTCCTTTACGTTGCCAGTTATTTTCCTTTTCTTCACTTCTTCGCATTCTATTGGATCCACTTCCGGTACTGTAATTCTCCTTTTTTTGTTTGAAAAATTCACGCATTCCGCATATATTTTACCCTTATTATTAGTGCCGTAAAAGTCTCCAAAATGCACATGTTCTGCCACATCTTAAAGTGGCACAAATCCAACTTGAATCTTTCTGAATTCTTTTTTGACTCTTGCATATATAACCTGTCTAGATCTTCCTGCTATCTCGAAATATTCTGCCGTCTTCAGTGAGATTTTCACACCACCTAGGCTAAGTGTATTTGGTCTTGCGCTTACCTCGCCATTGTATTTTTTAAACATATCCCATCCAATGATTCCGTCTACTTCGAACGGAAAATCCTGCGGGACTACATGAAAAGTGAACTTTATACCGTGGATCATTGCGTATACCGTGCCTTTTGTTTCACGTTCTCCATGAGTTATTTCAATTATTTTTACTTCCAAATTCTCATCTAATGGCGAATTTTCTTTTATACAATCTTCTTTTAGTATCGAGATCTCAGCACCCGTATTGGCATAGAAATTTGATTTTTTATTACGGAAATCCTTACCCTCCAGCGTTATTGTTAGTGGTCTGCGTCCTACTGCTGCATAATTAATTAGTACCGTCGTGCCTTCTTTCTTGTCCTCTTTTCCCATCGATGTATTTTTATTTTTTAGATTTTTTTTTACATTTGGCTTGATTTGTTGACGAGTATTAGTTCTGTTTTTGCTTATCTCCTTTCCCCACACCTCCGACTGCATAGGTTTTTCTTCTTTCTCTCCAATTTTTCCATCATTCACTTTTGGTCCTTTATAATATGTAACCACTTTTGTCCGATGCTCGATGTTGGGGGAGTACTCTGAGCATCGTTCTAAAAATTCGGCTTGTTTCCTAAAGGTATCACCGTATCTCGGTTTAGCCTCCCTCGCGTCCTGTGCCCCGTTTGTATGTCTAGGTTTTATAACGCTCGTTATTTTTTCAGCCATAATTATTTTTGCTATTATCCCTACCACTGTCTCTTTGGCCGTAATTTCTGCTATTTGGCTCATAATATCTATTATCACTATTGTTATTGTTGTTATTATTTTCGCAATAAGCAGATCCTTTTTCAAAATCTCTCCTAGATCTGCCGTAGTTGTATTTATTCTCTGTCTGAGCCATATTATTATGTCGGTAGTCTCCGGGTCTTCTTCCACTATCATTATACAATCTTCCACCTTTTCTTTCTTCACCCCTATCCTGGTACCTTGTATAGAACGGTGCTTTGATCTCCTCACCGCAACTTTTCGTTACTAGCAGCCCCTTTTCTATGTCGTGCCACAATGAACGACACTCTTCCGCTGTGTGCCCAATGCGGCCGCAATAGTTACACTTATTTTATTTCACTTTCCCTTTTCTTAAATTCTTTTCCCCATCCCTCATATTTATTGCTGTTTACTCGAGGTAACTTTATAGCCATCATATCCTTGACTTTTAATGCCAATGTAATGGCCTTACTTAGCGTTATGGGCCGATGCATTGAAACTTCGTGGTTGTACGGGGGATTAAGGCCTAATATATATTAGATCACTACCTTTTTTTGAATATTTTTCTTAAATTCCTGCCTTAACATTTCAGAAACTTCAAGGTTTACTTTTTGATGTTCCATGTCCCTGTTGAACAACTTTTGCATGCGATCTGAGTATTCTTCCACATATTCCCTATCCCTTTGCAGTTCTGACCTTATTTCCGTCATAACTGTCTCTGTGCTACTGATGGCCCCGTACCTTTCTGTAACCTCCACGAGAAATTCTTCTATGGACTTCAACTGTGTGATTCTATCGTTTAAATGTGCTGCCGCTCGACCTTTTAGCCTGCTGGACAGCGTTGCCAAAAAATATAGGACGTCTCTGTCGTCCACCTGCCAGCCTATTGCCCTTCCTACCCTCGTGAATGCTGTTAGATTTATTGGGTCCCGTGTAAATATTGGTAAAGTGGGGATTATTGTACTCAATTTTTTAATTGAGTAATTTATATTCTTCTCATACTCCCGGTAATGTGGCAATAGGTCCATCTGTTGTTTGCTCCCACCTGTCCTGGTTATTTTTAAAATTTTCGAACTCCTGCATCGCTCTAGCTTTCCTTCTATCTCTGTTGTAAAATTCTCTTTCATTCTCTCCTCTCTCTCTTTCTGGCTTTCTCTGGAGCAACTCTGTCTCCTTTCTCCAATTGCCAAGCTGATTTCCAGTGGGCCCCCTATTTGACTTATCCTCTTCCTCTCCGCTATCATCACTACGCAGGGGCTCTATATACGATTCCGAGGCTTCGTTTCCTCCAATTATTTGCTTGGAGCCCTCTTTTTTCTTATCTCTTAGCACAACCGTTTTCATGCCCTTAAAAATTTTTCCAATTAAGTCTTTTGTTTTTTTGTTTGACTTTTCTAATTCCTTGACCGCCTCGGGATGGTGGCAAAATTGTAACCATAAACTGTCGTCTGTTACAATCTCCGCGTCTGCTAAGCGGTCCACCGCCCCACCTACAACGTTATCAATTTTCCCTGACTGCATTTTTTATTTTTTTCGTTGTTGTTTTTTTTTATTTTTTTGGTTGTATTTGTTTGTTATGGGCCTATTTCACAAAACTTATCGCCCAGCAGTAATATTATTTACCGTTTATATACATTTTATCTACCTGAACAGTATTGTAAGCAGTACGATCCAAAGCATTTCCGTGTCCGTAAACAAAATGTCCAAAAATATTGCTACCAGAGGGTGCATGTTGTGGTGTAGTTTTGTGTTTTAGCTTTCCCTTGTCTTAATTTCGGACGGTGCCGGCTTCCTAGGTGGCTGCTGTGCGCCCACGCTGGTATTTTTCACGTGCTCGTTTCCCACGTATCTCACGAAGTGTGTCTTCTTAACACTGTATTTTCCTTTTCTTGTAATTATTCAAAGTTTCTTTCTTTTTTGTTTTTTTTTTTATATATCACTTCTTTTCACGTTGATTCTTCTTATTTTCACTGACACTGCACTATAGGTGCTTCCCAACGACGAAACAAAACGAAAAAAAATTTTTTCCTAACAGTTTATCGTACACAACTCGCAACACGTCAAGCGCCAAAAATTAGGGGGTTGAGTTATCTACAACCTCCTGTTACGTGGGAATTGGGGAGCTTGGGGGTGTAAGAGGATAAAATACACTTGAGAGAAAGTACATAACCGTTTGTTCGTAGATCAAAGCGAGAGCAGTTGCGTGAGCGGTGTTAGGTTTGGAGGCTGATCGGAGAGAGAGAGCGGGAGAGCTGATAACGCTCAGGCCCGCCGCCGAAAGGTGATCATCATACTCTGTATCCACTGCTCATGCGCCGTGAGAGGTGAGTCTTGGGCTCGAACTTACAAGGGCTCTAGATACTGTACGTCACACTAGTAAAAATTTCATGCAATTCTTTTAGATTTTTAATTAGTAGTCTTTTTTGAGTAGGTACCGATTTTCCGTCTACTTTTCTCGAAACGTAATCTTTTTTTTCTGGGCATATATTCAGTGTAGTTATCAGACTGGTACAAACTAACAATTATATCGATAACATTGTCATTTATAGATGGATGTTGTTTTGGGTTTGGATCCCCAATTAATCCCTTATTTCGAGCAACATTTTTTGCTATGCCTATCATGTGACGAGTTCCGGAAGGAAATGTGAAAATCCTTATTTTTTTTTATAAGACCACGATCAAAAAATAGTCAAAATTTTAATTTTATAAACGTGCTCTGCCGAAGTATTAAAACTTTCTTGCAAAGCACTTATTATCGAGAACTCGTTGTCATCTGCTTCAAGATCATCTAGATCATCTCGGCTCAAATTAAAATTTTTTTTTTTCAATTACGGACGATATTTGTTTTGATTTTTCTTCCAAATACCTTTTTGACGATAATTTTTGTTTTTTGATGGACGACGATCCTAAGAAGCTTCATCCCTTATTGAAAAATTCAATTGTTCACCTTGCAAAGATGGATTATTTTCCAAAAATCCAGATGTACCGTCACTGCTTCCAACTTTTATATCACTTGAAGAGTCCTCCTCTTCGCATCTAAAAAAAAAATTAGACTAAAACATCGATATAAAATCCTACGAGATGTTAGGTATGTCTGAACTCAATATAATAATCAAAATATCGTACGTAATAATTCTGGTAGTTCATTTTCACTCTTTTTTGTACTTTCTTTTTTCAACTTTGATAACTTCAAGTGGCAAGAAGAACTGATCCTTTTTGTAATGCATCTGACGAAATTGTGAAGTCCAGTTTCAAAAGTTGGTTTTTATTTTCTGTCCTCAAACCAGAAGTGTTTGTTGTTGGATGTTTGAGATTAAAAGGATTAAAACATCTGTCGGATCGATAACTAGTATTTTGCATTTTACGTGCCTTTCCCGTGGCATTGTTACAAAGTAAAAATTAATTAACTTCAAATTACAATGCGTGAGAATATGTCTTGGTAGCAGACCAAAAAAAACGCACAGCTGATCCAAAAGCCAACGAACTTGTAGTACAGGGAATGTACGCGAGTAGCGTGGTTACCCACTTTGAGTAAGGTAACACTTTGAGTCATAGATCGTACTATAGGCAAGCTTCCCCCCGAAATTTTAAAATTCCAAAAAATCAAAGAGATGAAAAATCTATTTTTTATATAAAAGCAGACAATTAATAAAACAATAAAAAACAAAGTAGCAATAAAAAAATTTGAAGAACAAAAAACAGTTCACGTGTTGATGTTACTTTGAGCATTGTTATTATTTTTTTTCCATCTAGTGGTTAATAATCTTTTCTTTTTCTTTGAAGTCAATTTGTTTTTCATTATTCAGAAGATTAGATTGGGAAACAAATCACTCATGATTTAATTTTAATGAAAATTAATACTATACAAATGATAAAATAATGATTTCTCGCTTTTATGTATGATATTACAAAATTTTGAGGTTATACTGACAAATGTTAAATACAAAAGTTGTAGATCTTTTAATTATTTACAACTTTTAGATTCAATTTTTTTTGATACGAGGTACAGATATTATTTTATACTCAAAAAACGGTTTTTTTAACCATCACGAGCTACATAAATTAATATTTACCAATAACAGTTGTCAAGTCTTCATATTTTATAAACATGATTGTTACATAAAATTTGACGTAGAATACGATGGTAATAATAAGAACTCGATTCATTTTTGGGGAAATTGTTAAAAATTGATTAAAACAATTAAATTGTTGATAACAATATTAATTTGTATATATTTTTTATTTTTAATTTTTTTTCTCAAAGTTCAACTTTTCAGCTACAAAAGTGCCATTGGTAAAAATTTTGCAGCTCTTGAAGATTCAAAGTTATACATTTTTTTAAATAAGTCTCTAACTAACATTATGAAATTTGTTACAACTTATAAAATCGAAAACAAGCGATAAAAAAAGTTGCTCGGACACGTATCTCTTATTTTTCAATATAAAAAATGGAAGAAAATTTTTAGATAAATCGAAGAGGTGATGATTAATTTTTAGCAAAATCCGTTTAGAATGACCCATGTATGAGGCATTTCACGTCAACTGTCCTAGCGCTATCCGCGAGCACCAAAACATGTACTTTTTAACTCGCGATCACGGTATTATAAATAACTGAGAAAAAATAATGAAAACATAGGATCGACGTGTTTTTTCCTCAGCTTTTCGGTGATGCAATCGGTTTTTTGAAAAAATAACGATTTAACCTAGAAAAAACACAAAATGTGTTATATCTCAAAAACGGCATTTTTAATATTTTTTTAAACATCGCCAATCGAAAGAGCAGGATTTTTTACGTCGGTATGGCGATTTTCAAAGAGTACTTTTTTCATTTTAGCGAGATATTAAATGACAAAGTTGGGCGCAACGACACAGCGGCAGCGGCTGCTCGACTCGCGTGATGGTATGCTATATATATATATCGCCAAGCGAACATGGTTAGGTTGCGCTGTTTTGATTCAACTTTTAATACACAGTAAAATAAATAATTAAATAAATAATTAGGTTATTTTAACGTGTTGCCACTAAAAAAAAATAAACCAAATTCGAATTTAACAAAACAAAAGTATTAAAAATGTATTTATCAATCCAAAACTGACAGAAAAACAAAATAAACTATTAACATCGTTAATAATTACATTGCAATAAATTATTTACACCGTTCGATAACTCTGTAATTATATTTCTTACATAATGTTTACATTAGTCACTTAGTTTTTTCTTCGACAATATACATTTTTTCTTCTCAATACTCGTTGCTTTACGATTTTCTTTCTTCACTTTGGGAAAATTTTGGTATTTTGTGGCTTAAGATGTACTTTTAAACATAAAATATTTGTTATCAATGGGAATGATTGCGTGATAATTTAATGGGATAGCGTTGCATTTTTCTAACCTACTTTTTAAAAATAATCAAGTTGCTTCATAATCTAAATTCGCACAAAAAAAAATTTCAGTTTCTTTGCAGTGACTTTTTGCCCAATCGCATAAAGCTTCAGCAGAGGTAATGTGCTTATCCGACGTCAATTGCAAACTTGCTCTTCTCGCGCCTCGTTTTAAGTTTGCTCCAATGCCATTACCAGCACCTTTGCCATGTGCAGTGGCAAAGAAATGCCATTCAGCTGCTGTACCAAAATCTGTACAGTGGTATAAAAGATTTAGGAAATTACTTTTGTTTTTAAAATGTTGGCCAGCTCCATCGGTGAAGTAAAAAATTTTATTCGGATTAAAGTTCTTTTTTAAATAATTGACAATAATTTTTTGATACTCATACACGGCTATGGTATCATGTGCTAAATTATCGGAAATAATGGCAATACTTTAATGTTTTAGTTTATCTCCTTCTTTATGATAAATAACTATCGTAAATACAGTTGCCTGATTGCTGTTCCAATGAAACGATTGGGTCGAGTTTTGCACAACGAACGCGTAGTTCTCCGCGAAATCACAACACACGATAAATTCGCCATCTTCCAAGTTACTTTTGAGGTTTTAAAAATACTGTGATTGTTTTTTCGAGAAATGATCATAGGCTTTCAACTTCATTAACTTTTTACTGAGTAAAGCAGTGAATTCGTGAGCATTTAGCGTTTGTGATGCTATATTACACCGATCAGTTTGAAACAAGTTTTGGAATTTTATTTTATATTTTAACAAATATCGTTGTCATTAAATACTTGAATTGAATGATTTTTCAATTGAGCCGTATTCGGGCAATCAAGACAGTCTCCCGTTTAGCATTCATCCGACGGATTATCGCATACTAGGGCTGCAATGCAATCATGGTAGTAGTTTAATTGTAATTGGCTAAGTTTTGTTAATTCGGATACGTCAGCCCCTTCCAACATCAATTTAACATTTTCATGGTGTACGCAAACACAAATCGTATGCGTTCCATTGCTTCCAGCTAGAATGCAGTGGACGGGTCGAAGCAAAGTAAATTTAGTAAAACCGATCTCGATATTTTCGTGTTCTTTTTAAACTGTAGAAATAAATCATTTAAATCGCCAAGTAATAATCTTTTTTGTACGTAAATCCTTTTACCATCTTCTTGTTTCACCGAAATAAAATTCTTGAAGCCAAGCATAAGTCGACTTACATCATCACGTACGTAAAAATTTTTAACTAAATTTTCCGTTTCGAGAGGAAGTATTTTGTCTCGTTTTTTTTTGGGCGCTGTTCATATGCCGTGTTCAGATAATAAAGTTGTAGCTTACCTTGTTTTTGGTTTTGTACAATTAAATTCTCTTATCATGTCATTACGGCTCCAGAATTTAGGAGACAGAGTAAGTAACAAAATTCTTACGTCTCTACTACTTGAAAGAGCAAACTTTTCTTTGATTTGATCAAGGACGGCGACACCAGCTTTATAATAGCTTTTATCGCAAGTTGCTTCAATTTTTGCTTTTTTCTTCTTGGGACGGTAATCAAAAATTTGAGATTTCAATTTGTAAATTTAAAATCTGCACTTTCTACAAATCTTTGATCCATCACAAACAGCAGGGTATGTCTGTCTTTTTCTCCGTGTAGGTATAGACTTGTCACCAGTAAGAATAAGCAGCAGCTGCAGTACTAGCATGCATATGTATACACTAGCAGCCCCCCGTCTCGGCTTCGCCCGACACTTACTAAATAAAACACCGTAACAATAACACCATAACATAATAAAATAATTTGTGGCCATAAGGAGCCGTTGATTTACAGTTTCTCACGTGTAATTCACGAAAAGGGCTATTTTTTAAAGCTGTTAAGATTTTAAACTCCCAAAAAATTTATATTACAAAAATTTTGTTCTTTCTTATCTTGCAACTTTATTACCAGAGCAACAAAGTCCTGGACCTCAAACCCTACATTTCTTATTGCCACAAAAACACAAATACATTTTCTACTTATTTAAAAATCTGAAGTAGGATCTCTAAAGATTTCAGAGATTGGTGTGAGGGTACAATGAAAAGCTGATCTCTCACGTAATGGATTCTTTATTTGTCGATTTTGACGCTGCTGTTTCAATCTCGATAAATTTTCTGCGTCAGTTTCTTGACGCCTAAGTAAAATTGTATTTATTAGATACATTTGAAGTTTTTCTTCTAATCCACCCTCTTGCAACTTTTGGCATGCTTAAAATTTTTGTGACCCCGAAAAGCTGTTTTCTGTCAACTTTGTTAAGTTCTAATATATTTGTTGGCAAGGTAGTTCGACGTCCGTTGGCCCTAAAAAAGACTGGTGAGCTTCTTAAGTCAACTCTTTCTTGACTACAGTTAACAGCAATTGTGACTGCCTGGATACCTCAGCGTGATCTTCTCTGGCCTGCTGTTGAAGACCCAGACTGATCGGGAGAGAAATTACAAATTCCGAAGCTTTGGGGCTAGTTGTAGTGCTATTTCCCTCGCTCTTTCCCTTTTGGTGTCTAAAGCACCTTTTTTATTTGCAGATTCAGTTGTTTTGGTGATCTAAGATGGGGAGACTGGTTAGTGATACTTGTCCAGTGGAGGCTGTCCCGTTGGCTCAAGTTTTTTTTCCTTTATAGCTGTTATAGGTTTGCCCAGCGCAAACCTTGGAGTGGATCAGTGATTCCTGGTTGAATGCTTAGAGTCAAGAGGGTAATATAGGGTCGTCGGTTACCGGCTTTTCCAGCCTTGCAAAGAACAACTCCGCAGGAGACGTCTGCCAGTGAATAGCTGACTTGGTTGAATAGTGCCTGTTTTTAGTTAATATAGTCTTTTAGTCGACGAATCGCTTCCGGAAATAGTAGTAAAAATGTATTTGTTGGCAAGGTAGTCTACACTTAAGTGGCCCCTGAAAAGAACTGATGAAATTGATGGTTAAGTAGGGAACTTAAATACTTATAATGGCCCTAAAAAGCGTTAGTGGTGAAACTTCCAGGCTATTCTTTATTATTATTTCTGATGATGAAGAGCTGGCTACGGGTAGCTTGATTCTTACCCTGGGAGTCTCTATGTACGGAGACTGTGATGGAGGGAGGTACGCTGCTGTTCAAGGATATCTCGTTTTCGGGTCGTTCCCCGGAGAACCAACCGCTCACCGTTAGACGGGAACATGTGGGTAAGCGCGTTGGGGACGCGACGACTTAAAAGGTAGCCGTTGAGGCTGCCCGTGCTCCTCAGAGCTGTTTTCCCTGGCTTACATTTGTAGCCAAATATTCTCTGACTGCACCATGCGGGATGGTGGGACTGCCACACAACTCTGTAAGTGCAGATTGTGCTCTGGCTATATATGTCTCCTGGTATTATGTCAGAGACGTCATCGGTTAGAATGTATTTTTTTTTTATCGCACTCGTCGAGATTCAGGGTGAATGGAAACGTTGGTCCCTTTCCACATAGAGAAGAGTGTCGTCCGTAACCGGGGTATCCAGCTGCAGAACTATTATCTCCACTGTCTATGCAGCTCGTTATACTGTCAAAGCACGACTGCATCAGATATCGAGACTCTCCCGCGTATTATAACCATACTTATTTAATTCTGTTGCAGGTAGCCTTGATTTTATGTCGACGCCACCTAGCGGATGTTATGAAACTAAAGTGAAAAGCTGGCGTATTTTTGCAAAACTTTGAGCTCATTTATTGCTATTGTTATTAAATTTTTTAAGATAAAAACTATACTAAAACCATCTAGGAAGTATCATGAATCAGTGTGCGAAATTTCAGCAAAATCGGTTCAGTAGTTTTCGCGGTTAGCGATTACAATGGTTTTAGCGACTTTGCTTTATATATTAGTAAGATGTACGCACCCGTCGGCTGAATTATGAATGTAAGTCTATCATATTAATGTAATAGTGTAGAGGCCAGCTCGGCGATCTGCTCTCCAGCCAGCAGCAGCAGCACTGTACTGTATTTGTATACGTGCAACTCACAGATGCTGGAGGTATGAGAGATTAGATTAGATTAGATATATTTATTGGGCCATGGGGTAAAACCCTATCTGGCCAGTATCAAAATTACTTTTGTCGAGTATTCCAATAACAATATTTCATAGTATTCATTAATACATCATGTAAATATGATTTAAGGTTAAGAAGTTTAGTATAATAATATAATATAATTCTCTCTACAACAATAGTGACATGACAGCTGAAAAACATCACTCCATAGGTGAGCTGTTAAAAAGTGGCTTATTACAACTGACAGTATAGCACTTTCAATAAGTAACAGTTTGGAATATACTAATAGTCGCTAAAAAATAATACTAAGAATAATTATTTTGATATACATCATTATCACTATATTTACAATTTTTCTAATTTTTTAATTTTTTAATTGATGATTAAAGATTAAAGATTAAAGATTGTGCGAACTATGAGCTGTCAAGCAGTATTACCTCCAGTGAATAAACATAAACATAATCTGTAGCTATAAAGGATTTTTAATGTATAAGTATATATAGCAAGCTAATATAATGTAATACAGTATGGAATAAAAAGCAAAATAAAATAAAACAAAATAAATATGCATGCAACAGAGAGAGAGAGAGAGAGAGAGATCACGTGACCATGTTGCAATTTATGTCAGAGTTTAGAAAGTCACTGCCCAAGCCGAGATCCCTAACGCCCCATAAAAACCTTCGCTTCTAAAAACATTTTTTCTACAAATATTGTTTTCAGTCACTACTATTCACTTCGTGCAGCAATTTGAACCAACGCCACCTGCAGGGGAAAAGTTGTCGATGCTAACTAACTAGAATACACAGAATCTCATGGGTAATAATCTGTTTCAAGTGTATATTTTAACAGTAATATGTATTAAACTGACGTAATTTTTTTGGGTATTAAGTATACTTTCAAGCCAAGAAATACCTATTTAATAGTACCTTAATAAAAAAATTTTTTTTCTCCTTTCATGGTTGCATTTTTTTAGCTTTCTTAGTTTGTTAGTATTGTGATTTTTCTGGATTATAAATTTATTTCGTGAATTGCTTTTAAATCAGCACATTAAAAAGGAATATTTATGATGCTCAATAATACATTATATCCATCTCAGAACAGAAATTCATATTTTTTCATGAAATTAAAAAAAAAGTGTTATTTGCTATTAATATGCTACTTTGGACTGAAAAAACTTATTTTAGTTGTTAAATATTTATTATTGTTAAAATAAACGCTTGTAATATGTCATTGTCTATCTAATGCTGTGTATTCTTGTTACTTATTGTTATCATTATCTTCCCCCTGCAGAAGGCGTTGTTTCAAATTGCTGCACAAAGCGAATAGATAAAATATAATTTAGACATTTGTTAGTGAAAATGTTCAAATACTTCAGATATTCATTTTTTTTTTTTTATTGCTTTTTTGTACCTCAAATGTGAATTTGAGAAATTTTAAACCCTCTCCACAATTTAAAATTTGTATCGACGATTATGCCTGTAAGAACGTGCGTCCATTATGTAGTTGGTAATAACAAGTAATAAAAAACTTAAATACTTTAGTATTCTCAATAACAAGTTTTTAAATTACTATGCAGCAACAATAGTCATAAAAAAAAAGTTGGTAAAGAAAACTTTCTTTATCATTAATTTTTTTATTATTGTTGACATTTATACGTAGAATACTGTATTTGTTAAAACCAAATTGTCATACCTTGTTGGAGTGAAATTGTAGTTACAAACAGTAATAAACAAGCCCGGGGTTTGAATAACAATTTATAAGCCAATTATTGTATTTGAAGGAGGTCGTAAATGTTTGCAACCTTAATATTAATAAAACCAATATTAATAGATTTCTGTTGCTTGGTTCCGGTGATTTTTAATATTTTGGATGCAGTTATCATTTTAAACTCTATTGTTCAAAAAAGTAGGTACACTTATTGCAAAGAGTTCGCGTGGCCTACCGGTTGGCTCACCCTACTACCCAGCCCAGTACAAAAATCGCAAAGGTGCTCTTATTTGTTAACAATAATTAACGTACTGGTCTGTAGTCTTATAAAACGGCGTTATACGAAGTTAAAAATCAACTCTTAAGAAAAAATCGCTTTTTCAAAATTAGACTACGTTAGGTCACAACTTTCTTACGGCTATTTTTGAGAAGGCCTTTTTTCTATTCTTAGCGGTTCGTAAAGAGTATACGTTAGGTCTTTGTAATATTGCGTCCAATTGCAAGAGTTTTACACTCGCATTCATCTCCTTGAAGTAAAAATAATACTACCCTTTAGAGTTCAAACTTTTTTTAGGATTGACAATTATGTAGACTTAGACGGTAGCAACACTTATTGAGATGTAATACCTAGATTATCTTGCAATATCGAGTTATATGATGTTTTATTCGAAGGCATTGTCGACCGACTAGTACGCGTAGAGAAGCCCACGGATGGAATAGTATATTTATTTAAATCAGATAACCTTCACTTAGACAATGAAGGTTAAGGCTGATATTTGCGTGCACAGATTATATCTTTATATAAAGCTACATTGACATAACGTTGTAGAGTAAAGCGCATTCCGCTACAGAACGCACTAGCAATAGCTACTAAATCACCAGATCAGTTTGCACACAATATTATAAAGGGACCTGGATAAATGACTACTGTTACTGGCAAAGCCATGCGTAGACTTGAACGTATCCCAGTAAAAGTAGCATTAACGGGAACTTAAAATTGCTTTACTAAACTTTCAGAAAATAACAATGGAATCACAATATTCTTATTACCTAAAACATACATATTAAAAAAATGTGTTAAGAATATCACATGTGACCATATTTTTTCACGGCTGTATACAAAAATAGTAAGTGGTACCAAGTATCGAATCAGGTGATTCACTAGAAGTAAAACTACCTAAGACCTTAAAACCTATGACATAGACCACATGGTACTATGTCAAGTGGTTTACTTTGGCAACTTGTTGGCAGTTATACAGCTCGTGATCTAAAAAAACTAAGAGTTTGTATAATGTTACCGATGAAGCGAAATTTGTCCCTCATTGACTTAGCTTGTGGTGTATGTATAACGAACCCTCCAGTCACTAAAAAGAATATTTATTTGAACTACTGAAAAAAAATTAGTTAATTCAACATGGAAGTGAATCTGAGATGGATAAACTAATTTTAGAACTGAAAGTGCTCGTTTTTTAGTATTATACGCACATCCTAATTTAATTAAACGTAATGTTTCGTGAAAAAAAGATTGGTAAGGAGGCGCGTCTTGGAAATGATTAACACTTAATACGTTAAAGACGTTAACTCAAGACATCGCTTTCGTAAGACAAAATTGCGCGTATGTTCCCTTTTGAGGCTCATCGTGTACTCCCCCAAATGCCTCTTCCCCTGCTCTCTCTTTCCTTCTCCTGGCCCTAGGGCCCCTTGTTACAAGATTTAGGGAAAAAGAGCCTAGAGTCTCACCTTTTGGAAATGTGTCTGTACCACGTGGCACGGCGATACATACATGACTACAAGAGGAAACGTAGTACAGGTCTTATTTGAGAAATTAAGTTTTTTTTTGTTTTTTTTTCGTGATGGAAAAGGTGTTGAACACAAAAGTTATTAAATCAAAGATTACATTTTCAACATTATGAGAGTTATGTTACTATTGTTTCATGAGAAAAAATCGTTTATTAAGACCGAAAACAGCACTTTAAAGATGCAAAATACACTTAACCCTACATTGAGCTGTTTATTATGCCAAAAAAGATCCAACTATACGATACTTGAGATAAAACAGTTAATATGTATCGTTTATTATGAAAAATATTAATTATTGAAAAAGAATCATTAAATGCCGAATAAACGATAAAGACTATAGAAGTAACGTTCAATACTGCTCTACCCATTTGCACTTGACAATAGCTTTGTATGCATGACTTTGTTTAAAACTCACCTCGTCATTTTTAACTGTCAAAAGTTTGTGTTTGCCCATAATATGTTGACAGCTTTGGTTTTTCCAGCCCACGGACACTTCAGCTCTACAAGTTCCTAAGACTGATCTGATCTTTTAAGATGGTTCCACCAGGAGTGTAAGGCAGCCAAGGGTTAAGCGAAGAAATAATAGCTCTACAAGTGGTCACTCTTTCATTTGTATGGTTTTCATATGCCTTAATAGCAGCTTCTTCAAATTTTTTTCCACGAGCTGTGTATCGACCATGGAAAGTATCAGGATAAAAATACGATATAAGTTTCATCTTCTCAAAAGAAATTTTGGAAATGTAACATGACAAATCAGGGTCCTCATAAGGAAGATTGTGTATCTTCTCTAGGCAACATGTACTCAAATTATTAAAAGGTGTTTTTGGAAGGAGTTCTATAACACTTGACTATTATTGACATACAATCAATCTGATTATTTCTAATTTATCACAACTAATGTCTATTTCATGGTTTGGGATTTGAACCAGTGGATGTCTTCCAGCTCTAATAGGAAATTATTAGGAATTATTAGTAATGGAACATTGGTTGAAAAGTATATAAATAATAATAGTATAAATTATGATTTATTCTAAAAATTATCTGATTTACATTCAATTGTTTTAGCAATCTTATTCTACATACATGTTTGTTTAAAAAATCATTATATAAGTCTAATGTATCGGTAAAAAGATAAACAAAAATTTAAAAATTTGAAAAAAATTTGGATGAAGGAGTAATAAAAACGATTAGCTGGAAAAAACAGTAAAAAAAGTATTAAAATATGAGAAATATTTGCTTACATATGCTTACTCCACGAACTTTGGCCTGGGTTTAACGAATTAATCATTTTCTTTGGAATCATTTTTCTGGGTTTTCATTAAAACTAATTAGTTAATACTCTTGTATAAGTCTTCGTAACATTCGATATCATATACTGAAGTAGCTGTAACTGGTTCAAGAGTTATTTTGGGATTGAAATCCCTTGGATTGGTTGTCCTAAAGTTTGTCCAAGTGCATTTGATGTCTATACGTGAAAGAAGAGTCAATTTATCAACATCGTTTCTACAATAAAAAAAAATGAAAATATTGAGAAAATTGCATTACAAATAACTTTTCATAAGCAATAATAGTAAATTGCTCTATCGATAACAAAACAGCAAAACAGCTAGAATACGTTAGCATTTTTTTCTTAACCAGCCTTACAGAAATACCTTAAAAATACCTAATAAAAATACCTACTAACAAAACTGTCAGTGGGCACATTTCCCTTAATTTTATGAAATTTTTTATTATCCAATGAGACTTGTTGACAATATGCTACGATGCCATAACCATTATGTTGTTACATCGTGGCTGAGCTCGACATACCTTTTTTTTTTCTTTTTCTCGTTGCAAGCCCGCGTTTTGGTATTAACCTACACATCACATACTCACACATATACCAAGCACTGGAGCTCATGCTTCGTGACGCAGGTATAAAGAGAGACTGAGTAAGATAAAGACTCAACAAGTAGTCTACATCTCCTTCCCTCCTTATGAGTTGACAGATTTATCTATATCATTCGGTAAAATTCAATAATTATCTTCTATCCTTTTTTTCTCTGCCTTAACCATTCGATAACAAGGTGACGTACTTAAATAAGCTGTCGCTCAAGCCAGAATGTTAGGTTCACACATTGGCCAACGTTCCTGCAACGAGATTTAACAAGCGGCATGCTACACTTCTACATTCTCTTTTCTTAACACTTAAAATACCATGGACCACCAAGCCAAAAAATAACATAAACTGCAATGCGACCTATTTTTGACGAGCAAACACTGAAACCAATATCAATGCTATACGAAACTTTTTAACGAGTAAGCATTACCCGAAATCAAAACAATATATGTAAAGAGCGACGGAAAATGTAGAAAATCTCTCCCCCTCCCTGCCAGGAGATGATGCAGACTAATTCTAAAAACTTATGTACGTCTCGTCGTCTCTGGCTATAGTGGCGATGATAAGAAGGCAAGATTTTCGACTATATAAGTCCATGGCCTCCTTCCTGAGCAGATCAGTCAGAAAAAATTCGTTCGGTGGTCAGGCCAACTTAGTAGTGTACCTAGAGCAGTAGCCAGACTACACAGAAAGTAATGGTGTTGCTTTGTGGATCAAAAATTTGCGGCGCTTGTAGGTCTTGATACTCTAGAATGTAAACTGACGAACACCATACTGTGCGAGACAAAATAAAAACAGTACGCAAGCGGCCAAATATTCGCAGCGCTCACCTCAAAATTTGAAATACTACAGCTCGATGCTAGATAGACTGTACAGCGTTGGTAGTACGAACGTCACAGCTCAGAGTTTGGCACTTAAGATGCGAAACTTCGGGCTAGCGAGTGAATGCGAGATTTCGAACTGTAGCGTTTTGAACGTTGACTCGTGGAGGTGAAAAGTTTTTACTAATAATACGCATACTAAAAACATAACTTAATACTACGTATTTTATGGTAATAAATAATCACAAATTACGAAACGTATTATTATATGAACGTATGTATTTATATAATAATACGTTTTATAGTTTGTTATTATTTATTACCACGAGGTTACACACAAGACTATTGGAAGTAGTTTTGTTTACAGTTGTGTTTTCTTTAGGGTCTGTTTTTGTAAGCGAAGTAGATGATAATGGTCCAAAGTTTGTTAAAATCGAAAATATATGGTATTAATCGTGAGATAAAATTTTTGGCTAGCAAAATTGATACAATTTATTATGGCCATAAATATCAAGCTTTCAAGGTTTTATTAATCAATAATGCTACTGCATTGTACTCTCTAAAAAACCTCCCCCAATTAGACCCAGTTTTATTATTTAAAAAAAATAGTCAGCATTATATTGTATCAAAATACGAAATATAGTATATAATGTATAGTTATTGCTAGAATTACGCTATAAATGCTTTCTGTACGTATTAATTTAAATACATGAATAAAAAAATTAAATACGGCTTAATTTAATTTTTTCTATCTTTACACTTTCCTATAGTTACATTAAAATTTGTCTTAGAGTATAATTTTATGAACAACTTAAAATTCAATGAAGGTAGTTATTTCCCAATGCATAGGTCAATCTAATATATAGATACACAATATACGAATATCATCCCGTATTCAAAATATCAGAGTGAAATGTGAATCCTTTGCGTATACTTACACATACATAAACATATACATCTATCTACTTGCATTCACGTGACGATACGACGTTGCCACATACGTCATACTTACTTGGTTATCTTCCAAAATCAAATGAAGAGCACTTTTTTGATTACTATTACTTTAAAGCTATGTGGTAAGAAATTCTCAAAAAAATGTATGTGTTTCTTTACTGCCTAAGGTAGTTTTTAGTAGTTTTTCAATTATTTATAGATATGCAGTAAGTTCACTTTTAAAAATAATGCGGCTATGTAGTTTTTGCACCATTGCTCCAATGTTAAAAGAGTGATTTTTTGACGAGGATATTTCAATAACGACGTGGTAAATCGGTCTTAAAATTTTTACACATATTTCTCGACGCTTACATTAGTTTTTCTGACAATTTCGTACCTTTTTAGATACTTTTGATTCAGGAAACAACTACCCTAATATTTTTTCCTTTTTTATACAGACTATTTGAATTTTGTATTATAATTTCTGTAAAATAAATATAAATCAGTGAACCTATTACCTAATTGACTTTGTAACTAATATGATTCAGCATTCAACACGCTACAGTACAAAATCTCGCATACACCCGCTAGCCCACAGTTTCGCCTCTCAGGAGCCAAACTGTGAGCTGTGGCGTTCCCATTACCAACGCCCTACAGTGTATCTAGCGTCGAGCTGTAGTATTTCAGATTTTGAGGTGAGCGCTGCGAATATTTGGCCGCTTGCGTACTGTTGTCAATTTTGCCTGTTGCAGTTAGGCATTCGAAGCAAGCCAAGTCAGAGTTACTCATCCATGAGCTTGAAGGCTTCCAACCTCTAGTAGTCACAATATTTCTGAGCTTTACGATGTTAAAAACGCTTTCACGCGGAGAACCTGGTCAGTGCCTATAAGTGACCTGAAGAATCCGGTCCATTCGTTATAACTTAAATTATATCTGGCCACCTGCATCTTAAGTACATAGTCAGCATTCAACAACTTTTTCCCTTGATAAAATTTCTGCTGGCAGTCGTACACGCTCCATATTTGTAAATTTCGGCCAACATCAGTTTTATTATATAGTTACGTGCTGTATAACTTTTGCTGATGACTTTTAGATGATATTACAAAACGTAAATTTTTTTGCAACATATTACGCAGTCAATAATAAATAACACCAGTTAACCTAACGTACACTTTAAAGTTTTCGCTACTACTGCTGTACTACTTCTGCTGCTGCTCAGAGGTTAACAAACAGGTAGAAGGTTAAGTATATTTTACATCATAAATGTGCTGTTTTCAGCTTTGAGGAACGATTTTTTCTTATGACAAAATAGCTACTTGACCGTTATCCTGTTGAAAATATTAACTTTAATATTTTTTTATGTTCAAAACCTTATCCACCACGAGAAAAAATCAATACTTGATTTTTCTCATAAGACCTGTACAACTTTTCCTCTGGCAATCATATACATATACAGAAAATATATGTACTGTTGTTAAACTCGGTATCCGCCGATGACTTGCCCAAAATATAGGTGTAGTGGCGTAACAGCTTTAGCTACCACGTCACAAGTTTTACTTCTATGAGTTCATATTGCAGATAAATATAATGACGAATATAAATATATCTCTTATAAAATGATATTAAGTATGAAGGTGGTGCAATTATCGTTGGAATAAGTATACCCATACGTTAATTGGGTGTGGTTTTAACGAATATTTTAATATTTATTAAATGAACGATGATGAAAAATATATAACAGCGCAATACAACATAAACAATATAAAGGCTGGCCAGTACAATAGTGGGCGCTTTCATCAAATCTTCCGGCGATTTTAAAAGAACTTTCTATCATCTACGCTGATGACATCTGTCACGTCATGCTTACATCTGTCACATACACTTACACACTTAATCCTACTCCATCTGTAATACCCAAAGTGTAATTGTGTATAAGAGGTTCAGAAAAACCTTTCGTAGTATCGCTTTTTTCAATTGGGTATTATTGAAAAAACGTGCCAGTGAGGATCCCTTCAGGACGTTCATCACCCATACATTTTTTTTACAGATATTATTTGAATATTAAACTTATATTCAAAATAGCATAAAAAATATCCGCAAAACACTGCAACTCGTTTAACTGAACCCTTTTTTTAGATTTTCTTTTTAAAAAACCTCAATTTTACAAATAAATTATGAAAGCATCACGTAAGAGTTGCATCTACATAGAATTTTTTAATGTTATTTGGTGTAAAAGATTATTTTTGGATAAATCCATTAAATTTTTAAATAAGTCCTTTAATTGGTTTTTTCAATAACAGAAGAAAGAAAAGGTGGAGTATGTGAAAAAGCATGTACGTAAGTAAATCCATATGAGAAAAACAATTGCCAGCTTTGCTGCATATATTTGCGCTTCTTCTATCTCTCTACTTTTTCCCCGCTAACTGTGATAATTCCCCTGAAGCCAAAAAATCACTTTAAGCATGAATGGAAAAGTTGTAAAAAAATAAAATTGTATAAAAATTAATTATTGTGATTGTTGAATACACAAAAAATTTTCGATTAATTTTAAAAAATTTTGAAACAATTGTGTAAACAATTATTTATTTAAGGTATACCGTTCACGAAAGGTACGTCATCTGTTAGAAAAAAAGTTTGTTGTAAGAACTGCACTGTCGGTAAAGCAGCTAAATTGGAACTACGTTGGCCACACTAAATAGCAGACATATATATATAATGTTTTATATTTATAACAATAGATACGAGAAAAATAAACTAATATTTGTTACTCTGAAAAAAGTAGAGTTTATTTAATAATTATTATACAATAATTACAATATTTACAGCGTAATTTTACCTGAAAAAAGTAGAGGAACGAAAATATAAGTCTATTATCTCTATTGTATTTTATATTTTACACTGAAGACTGTAATTTTATATTTCATTTGCTTCTTGATCCTTATTTGTTCGCACTACCTTTCTCTCTGAGTTTATATCTGTTACTACTCCTTTTCCTCTCTCTTCTCTATTGTTTCACTTCTTACCTTCAGTATCCTTACCCCCTCTATCAATCACCTATCAAAGGACACGCTTTATTTGTATTTAAAGAGAGTATACTTTCTTTACATCTCCCCCCCTCCGTATTAGCCGAAAATTGGAACATCTCATTGCATTTTGTTTTATTTACATTTCTTTCTCACTAAAATCGTCGTCATTTAGTTCCATATTCATTGGAACCAATTTTGTTATGTGAAATAAATCTGGTTTTCTATTTTTTTCTGTTTTTATTTGATATATAGACTCTGAAATTTTATTTATTATTTCATAAGGTCCAATTCGTAATCTATCCATTTTTCTCCTATTTAGCCTGTTTCCATTTTCTATATATACTAGATCTCCAATTTTAAATATATGATTTTTTCTGTTTTTATCAAATATTTTCTTGTTATAATTGTGCGATTTAATGGTATTTTCTATTGCTGTTTGTCTATTCTTTAGCCAGATGTCTTTGTTATCTATTGTTATTAATTCTTGAGGTGTTATGCTTACATCAGTCCCATCTAGTAAATATTGCGGTGTGAATCCTGTAACAGAATGTTCTGTCTCATTATACTTTTTTATACATTCATGAGCTATTGATGTCCAAGCTTTTTTATTTTGGTTTTCGTTTAATTTGCACCTAATTTTATTAACTATTGTTTGATTGAGTCTTTCATTTAATCCGTTAGAAAATGGCGCATTAACAGCTGTAAAAACTATTTTGATATTATTGTGTTCCAAAAAATCTTTGAAATCTTTTGAGTTTATTCCTGGGTACTGATCTGACAAAATCATTTCTATTTGTTCAGTATCTATTATTTTTCTTACTAGTTTAATAAAGTCACTTGCCGTTTGTGTCTTAGATGTTATTATATAAGCATACCTGGTAAAGTGATCTACTAGGAGGTGTAAATATTTTTTTGTTGATCTATTTCCTCCAAATACACCAATGGTATCTATTGAGACAATTTCAAAAGGTTTTTTTGCTGGGCCTAAATGTGACATTTGGCCGTATTTAAGTTGACCTCTTGATTTATTTTCTATACATATTTTACATTCTCTACATGTTTTGATTATATTTTTTGTTAAATTCTTCGCTGTGTAGTTTGTGCTTATTCTAGTCATCATTTGTTTTATTCCAATATGAAACCATTCTTTGTGTATTTTTTTAATCAATTTTTTACTAAACTCTTCTGATAGTATTATTTTTTCTTTTTTTCTACTCTTTTTATAAAAAATTTCATTTCTTTTTATTAACATTTTATTTGATTTTTGTATTTCTTTGTTTTTTTCTTGATCTATTTTGATTTCATCTATTTCTATTAAATTTATTATTCTTAAAAATTCTTCGTTATTTATTTCTGGTTCTAATACCGGATTTCGGCTAAGACAGTCTGCTTCTATATTTTCTTTTCCTGGGATATATTTTATTGTAAAATCATATTGCGATAAATAGTAAGTTAAATCACCTAGTTCTTCGTCTGTTCTTACTTTAATATTTAGATTTTCTAATGGTTTATGGTCTGAATATACTATAAATTTTTTTCCAATAAGCCACTGCTGCCAATATTTTATTGCTTCTTTTATAGCCAAACATTCCAAATATATTGCTTTTTTTCTCTTTTGTGTTTCTGTTAGTTTTTTTGAAAAATATGCTATCGGTTTATCTTTTCCATCAAATTGTGTTTGTTTAAACACTGCTGCTATTCCTTCTATTGATGCATCTGTGTACAGTTTTATTTCTAAGTTTGGGTCGAATATCTCTAAAATTGGTTTTGAGCACAGTAACTTTTTTGTTTGTTGAAATGATTTTTCACATTCCTCTGTCCATATAAATTTTTCATTTTTCCTAAGTAATTTGTGGAGTGGGTCTAATAATATCGCACTTTTCGGAATATATTCATGATAAAAGTTTATTTTGCCTAAAAATTGTCTAATATTTTTTTGGGTTCTTGGTTGTGGAAAGTTTTCTATTGCTATTAAATTATCTTTTATTGGACGAACGGTATTATTTTCTATTATGTGTCCGAGATACTTTGCAGAATTTGAACCAAATGTACATTTTTTAAATTTTAATCGAAATCCTTCTTTTAATATTGCGCTTAAAACTTGTTTGATGTGTTCTATATGTTTTTCAAAAGTTGGTGAAAATATAAGTATATCATCTATGTAATTTTCTGCAAAATTTTTTAAATTATTTTTTTTTTAAATGTTGCTTAGTATTCTTTGGAATATTGCTGGTGCTGTTTTTAAGCCAAACGGAAGGCAAGTCCATTGGTAGTGTCCATCTTGTGTAATAAAACCAGTTTTATTTCTATCTTCAATTCTAAGAGGTATTGACCAAAAAGCCGAATTTATATCTAGGGTGGTGAAAAATTTACAGTTTCTTGTTTTTGTTATTAAATCTTCGATTAGTGGGAAAGGTTGTGCTTGCGGTACAATTAATTTATTTAGGTCTCTAAAGTCTATGCATAGTCTTGATTTCTTATTTTCTTCTTTTTTAAATGCTAGAGTAACAGGTGCTGCAAAAGGGCTGTACGATTCTTCTATTAATTTTTTTTCAAGTAATTTTGCTACTTGTTGTTCTATCTCTTTTTTATCTTCTATTGTACATCTATACGGTCTTTTGCTACAGTATTTTTCTTCTATTAAATCTATTCTTGCTTCATAATCTTTAACTGTCCCTATGTCATATTTGTTTTTTGCAAAGACTGAATTGTATTTCTTAATTATATTTTTTATCTCTTTCTTTTTACTATTTTCTAAATGTTCTAATCGTAAATCGCTTTCCTCTTCTGTCACATGCTCATTAAAGTTTATTTTTACTTCCGTAACCTTTTCTGTTGAATTCTGTTTTATATGTTGATCTTTTTCTTTGATTATTTTTTTCTTTTGGGAAATATTTAAATTCTCATCTTGTATAAGTCTAAATTTTTTTATCATATCTAAACCTATTATAATATCTTCAAAGTCTTCTCTTTCCACTATATCTAAGTCTATTTCTTCTTCTATTTCGAATATTTTTACTTTCACTTTTATTAAGCCTTTTGTTTCGCTGACACCATTGACTGACTTCAAATATATTTTGTTTACATTTTTTTCTTCTTCTTGTATTTTAACTATTCTTTTATTTATTAATGATATCTGAGCCCCGGAATCATATGTTCCTATAACCCTCAATTTATTATTTAACAATATTGGTATTTTAATCAATGGTGTCTATATTCGTTTTTTTCTTCTGTATATAAATCTGCATTTATTCTTTCATTTGCCCCAACTACTCTTGTTTTATCTTTATTCTTAAACCAACATTTTTCTTCAGGATGGAATCTGTTGGATTTTCCTATTTTCTCACATATTTGACACGGTTTTTTTCTTCATTTTTATGTTTATAATTGTATCTATTATCATTTTTCTTGCTTATAATTTTTTTGTTCAAACTTTCATGTTTTCTTATTTCATTTATTAATATTGTTGAATCTACACATTCTTCTTTATCTAATTTATTTCTTATCCATTCTGGCAGACCCATTACTATCAACGCTATTATTGTCTTTTTTCCCATGTTTGGGTCCACATTTATTAATAATCTTTCTTTTTTTATTGCATATTCTGTTAATGAACCTTCATAATATTTATAGGACAATGCATATATAGATGAATTCCAACTTCTATCTGCAAAAGTTTTTAGAAATTTTTCTTTCCATTCTTGCCAGTTATTATTTATTTTTAATTCTGTTTGTGCTGTATAATGCCAGTCCATGCAGGCTTTATCTAAAAATAATCTTAAAATTTCAATTTTTGTATTATCTTCAATAATTTCAAATCTTTCACATTCTTTTTCAAATGTATTCATCCATTGAGTTATATTCGTCTGTTTTTCATTAAATTTTTCTAAAATAAATTTTTCTGATATATTTTTTAAGTTAAGCTTGCTATTATCTTTTTGTTTGTTTGTTAATAATTGTTCTATCAAGTTGTTTATATCTACAGGATTTTCTATTATTTTTTTTTCTTTTTCAATTTCGTTTAAATATACATTCTTAAATTGAAAATTTCCTATTTCATCTATATATACTTTTGCTAACTCATCATCTAATCCTATCCATAACTTCTGTTGTGTACCCCTTTTAGCGTTACTTTTAAATTTAATAAATACCTCTGTTTTCTTGACTTCTGTGTGATTGTCTATATTTTGATATTGCCGTGGTATATCATACTGTATTCCTTTTTCCGTTTCGATGAAGGTTATATTTGTTATGTTTGTTTTGCTATCACTCGGTGAGGAAACAACTTCAAAATTAAATCTTAATTTTGGCATTTTTGTTATCTTGAGACAATATTTTCGTTCTATAATGTTTTATATTTATAACAATAGATACGAGAAAAATAAACTAATATTTGTTACTCTGAAAAAAGTAGAGTTTATTTAATAATTATTATACAATATTTACAATATTTACAGCGTAATTTTACCTGAAAAAAGTAGAGGAACGAAAATATAAGTCTATTATCTCTATTGTATTTTATATTTTACACTGAAGACTGTAATTTTATATTTCACTTGCTTCTTGATCCTTATTTGTTCGCACTACCTTTCTCTCTGAGTTTATATCTGTTACTACTCCTTTTCCTCTCTCTTCTCTATTGTTTCACTTCTTACCTTCAGTATCCTTACCCCCTCTATCAATCACCTATCAAAGGACACGCTTTATTTGTATTTAAAGAGAGTATACTTTCTTTACATATATTATACGCATTTATAATTTTGGAGTAAAAGTACTACCTGTACGACTCGAAAGGCTAGTTACAAGCATTTTTTTTTTAAATGTTGACGTCTACAGCTAAAAAAACCTCTACGATTTGATAGTAAATTTGTAACTGCTAAATTAAAAAAAGCTGAAAGAATAAAAGCGGGTGTTGTTCAAACTTCTGTAAGCGAAGGGTGGAACTCGTAGATTCGTTCTACAAACAAATAAATTTAATTTTTGTTCATCAGGAACCAGCCGTCGGCCCAAAGGCCTTATTTGCATTTACTTACAGTATACTTTTGTTTTAAATCGTTTACTCAGCGTTTTGGTGTTAGGTTTTGCTGAGTGATATGTACGAAGTGGTGTTAGTGTGTCGTACGCAAGCTGGCGTTGACCTACTGCTTGAATTTATATTTTATGTAATGCAGTATTAGCGTATCTTATTTGTCTTTTTATCTCACGTCCTTGTAAAGGTATTTGTCATACGTTTTCTGTTTAATTTTTCCTCGATATTCAATTTATTAATCAAGTAGGAATTATGTGTTGAATCAGTTAGAATATCTAATCTTGAAATGTTCCATATGATTTAGTAGTTGGAATATTTTTGAATTAAGAAAGTAAATTTAATTAACAACCAAGTTATGTCTTATCTGATAATTTAATAAATTTGGAAAAGCCGGAAATAGTTGATTTTACAAGTAATATGAATTATAAAGTTCAGATTTGCATTTACAATGTTTATACAATTGATAGCTTCCTTAACTTAACTTACTTCTATAATCGTTGGTTAGCTGCTGCTTGTGCGCACGCATTCGCAAAATCTTACAAGGTGGACCGCAACGATGATCCTAATCTTACACGAGAATACTTGTGGTGATGACAATAATTAGGCTGCTGCTTTTAACGTTGGAACCCAAGTCGATGGTCCTTTCTTTATTGTTCCTCTTTGATTCACTTTTTAGGCGAGTTTACAGTGGTCTGGATTTTTCAAGCTTTCCTCACACAGCTTAGTCACTGAACTAACAAGCAATAACTTGTAAGTCTTTCATTTGCTTGAAATGCACGTTTCTAACACGTAGCTTAAATACCGTAAGTCTTACATCTGCTTAAACAACACAATAGAACTCACTCTTCAACCGTCATAGTTACTTTGGAGCACTTGATAAAGGAGAAAAGGCAAAAATTGTTATGTGCAAGGAGTTTTTATACTCTTGCGTTTAAGGAGGACGCGTGAAGTTGGGGATCCTAACGATCAATCAGAGCTTAACCTAATTACCCTCGAGTGACACGAGCACAGTCGTGGTGCAATAATTATGCAGTAATTGATGGTTAAAACTGCTTATCTCTTGGATTTTACATTAAGTATAAGTTGCTATCGAAATTGTGTACGATATTTTTTGTGGACATACGCAGTATAGAATATTGAAATTGTTAATTATTTATAGTCTTGAATGTACTACTGCGAATTGATGTTGTAAGATAAGCGCTTTATAAGATTGTTGGAGATTGCACGCGTAGTTCGAGTTTTGTGACGGTAGCTTGTTTCAAAAGAAGTACGTTAAATGTCACGCGATTGCAAAAGCAGGTATACCGCTCGATGGTTCGAGATCGTTGAGCTTTTTGCTTTTTGCAATTTAAAAACGAAACTTTGTGTTACAAAGTAATAAATATTAAGTATATGACATGGGATATCACACGGGTATAGGAAAGAAAAAAATTGTTAATGTAAAGGTCTCATGCACTCCAGATAACCTTGTTTGTTTACTATCGCCTGTCGAAAAAATGTTGCAAGGTAGATGATTAGTTGAACTAGGTTAATTAGTTGTTGGATTAATCTGTGATGCATGTGCTCGAGATTTAAGATTATTAGAAATTAGATGTTAAAAAAGAAACATTAATTGGAGCAGCTTCGTTCCTGCATGTCCAATGTGAAAATTGCTTTCAAATTAAAAAGTACCGACTGGAAAGTCACACATGGTTTCTCTGGTAACTGATTTGACCTATAAAAACAGTAACAAAACGGAAAGTTGTCACCAAGACATTCATGAGTTATTTGTTTTAGGTATGTACGTTAATGCAAAATAAAATTCTTATTCTTAAGTGTCGCTTATTTAATTTTTAATGTTAATACCGTAATGTATATATATAGCTTTAGTTAAATGTGAAATAGGTATTGGAGAATGAAATCGCTTACTGGCTATTTTAAATATGCCTGCTATCGACAATAACTTGCATAAAAGATATATGGACAGCGTCGGTTAAGCAATTAATCGAGCTACTAAAGAATCTTGTTTTTTTTAGCTAGAAAGGAAGAAAGGAAGCTGGTAATTAAAGAAACGAAGGAACTAAGTGAAGAGCTGTAGGCTACTTTAAACTTTCTTTCATACGCATCTTAAAAATGCAATTGTTATTTGCTAGCAGTCAAGTTCAATTGTCTTTATCACACCAACGATTACGTATTCTAGATTTTTTAAATCGTTTTTTCTTCCTATATTTCAATTGAGATAAATTTATATACATAATTCTTTTACTGACTTAACATCATCATTCAATCAATTGCAAATAATTTAGTTTAATTTAATTTTGGAGCACAGAAAAACAAAAATTCTGATGATTTAGCTGCAACTGTAATAACGATTCCCGAACATCTCTTTGGTTACCATAAAAATCTTAAAAATTGGTGCAGTACTTGAATGAAAGTGAACAAAAATAGCAAGAGTTCAAAATTGTATACCGTTACTTTAGAAAACAAAACCTTATATGAAGAATTAAAAAAAATCTTTACAGTTTATGCCAACAAGGCTGGAAATTTTTTATTGCTTTTTATAAATTTTTATTTTAACTAACACTCCCAGTTATTTTAGTAGCACACAACGGTCCAAAATTCGTCAACCTAATTTTTTTACGCGCAATCATTATTTGCAAATGGAATATACGTATCAAAAAGTAGTTCAGGGTTTCGCCGATTGTTTGCCAATGTTTAAGAATTTATTTTCCGATCGCGATTTATTTAAGTTATCAATTTTATCTATCTACTGAAAAATTAGGAATAGTGGGCGATTTTCACAAGGCCATGTTTGATGTCCAAATATTGGAAAAACTGTGCAATGCATACGCATCTGATCATGTGATTGAGAAATATACATAAGATTTTAGAACAGTATCTGATAATGAAAAGCACCTTCAGCTTTTTGCTGAAAATTAAGAAGATCTTGACGATATTAAAAAATTAAGGTGGCTTGGGCGATTTTTATTGGCTTGATCAAAACCTCTTAAATTCTGGAATTATGTAAATTAAGTATGCCAGATTTATTTGCGATTAAAAAAATACTGGGGTCAATGACTTAATTTTTTCGCAAATCTCTACTGAAAATTCACCAATTTAACATGCAGTCTTATGGGGATTGTCACTAAAATGGCTATAACTCTAGAAGTACTTGATTAACCTAAAAATCCTGAAACAGTTCTAGTGTATTTTTTTACAAAGAATTTATTGAATTCTTGAGAATATAGGGTTAGCTACTCAACTTAAGAGAAAATCGGAAGAAAAGTATGAAATATTCATCTGGCTTGTCTCGTAACATTTCCCAATTTTCACAGTTATAATTTCACGGTACTTTTCTGGCAATTACTTGATCTTTTACTTTAGATTTATCGAAATAACAACATTTATTGAAAAATTTACCGTCGAAAAGTGTTGATTTTTTTGGGGCCCTTATGGCACCCAACTCTAGGTACGGTACTAACCGCCCAAGCCACTTTAACAAGTGTAACATTTTGCAAAAAATTAATTTTAATAATAATAATAATAATAATAATAATAATAATAAATCTTTTCCATTCAAATGGTCCTAGCACATTTCGTAAATTTCTGTTACAAAGATAGGCGCTCTGTAGAAGTAACGAAAAATCCTTAATGTATAAAAAATTGTTAACATATAATAAACATTTATTTCTATGAATATAGCATTTTTTTCTTGAAAATATAAATAAAGAACTTTTCCTATCCCTTAGACCCAGAAATTGTGTCATCTTTGAGACTGGCTCATGAAATGATACGAGATTTTACTCTATCATGAATTGTAATCCACGTGCTCATTGCTGCCAACTGTCTTCAAACATAACTACAAATACATTTTTATTTTAATCATTTCTTTTCGCTCCAATTGCTAATGTCTCAAAAACCAGACACACGACATTTTTAAGATTAGGATCAAAAAAATAGTTGACTTTGGATTAAAATATCTCCGTATCTAAGTACAAGAATAGTCTTATATTTTTACACAACGTGAGTTATTACTTCGGTATTAGGATTCTTAATTTTCATCAAGATCTCTCAATTCGCATATTCATGAACGTTATACCTTAATGTTAAAGTAACAAATCAATGACAACTTAATAAATATTTATTAGTTTATAGGAAAGCTGCTCTGTGAAGATATTCTAATTTCTGAGTTTAAAAATAAATTATTGAACTAAAAAAATGAGACTATTAAATTGATAATTTATTCATTAATGCAATTTATAATTAAACAAAATTAATTAATAAACAGTAAATGAAAACAGAGGTTACGGTGAGGGGCGGTACGGTGAAGGAAGCGAGGTGAAGAGGGAGTGACATATAAAATACACTTCCGTTACACATTTTCTTAATGTCATCAATCTGAAATCGTTTATTTACGTATGTCTTCAAAAATTACCTCAGCCTTATTCACGCTTATTAAGGACGGTCATTACACATTGCGTTTTGGGTTGAGTCTTCCTGAAATTTCAACAGGATTTTCTTAATTATGTAAGAAAGTTACATGTATAATTTGAAACCATTTTACTTCACCGTGTTTTAGATATCAAATGTTAAGAAAACTTTAATTTAACACGGAACCTTACGGAAGAGTCACATAAAAATGGAATCCATGAGAAAAAAGTTATTAGAATTTGTACGATTTTTTTTTTTGCATGACGCAATACAATGAAAACAATATTATATTCAACTTTCAGTGAGATTGATAAGTTATTTTTGCAATTAAATAAAAAAACAGTGTGAGATTCCTGTATATAGGTATAAAAATGCATGCAAAACAGTTGCCGGCGCTGCCGCATGCCTGCTCCCCCCTTACTGCACTCTCTGCATTTTCCCTATAACTGTAATGAACGTCTTTAAATGCCTCTCCTTGTATATTGCCTAGGGAGTAAGGGGTAAAAATTACTTTATTAACTAATGTACTTACGCGCTAGTTGATATGCACACCAGCAGGATTAATATGTTAAAGAACATTTCTCTTCAGCGCTCGCCGTTTTTTTGCTTTGATCATATAATATCTTGTAATTAGTACTCTAGTCCTGTTGGCTTCTGGGTTGTTGTTGTTACCGCTGCTGGTAGTCTATGCCTGGTAATGGCATCTTTGGTCAGACCCTAAGCTTTTCAATTTTTAACCTGCGTATTTTCATGGCACTGCACTATGTGTTATTCTCGGTGGAATCTTGTTTTTTCGAAATTAGAAAAACAAGATGAAAAAAAATTTTGAATCTTACTGTACCCCTCACTTAGCACTAAAACTGTTGCGTGGGAATGAGATTGGTAAGGAGGTACGTCGCAAGAATCATGAGCACTTATTATGTTAAAGACCTTTATTTAAGATACTGCTTTTATAAGGCAAAGTCGCGTGTGTGGCTTCTTTCGAGGTTTATCGTGTACTCCCTTGAAAGCTCCTTGCTCTTTCTTCCCTTTCCCTAGCCCTAAGGCTCCTTGTTATGAGATGCAAGAAGAGGGGCTCCTAGAGTCTTACCTATACTTTCATACGTTACAATAATTAAAAACATTTTGATCATACATCCTATTTTTTTAAACACTCGCAGGATCCATGATAAATATTTATCTTCCGCATCAACCTTGATGATTTTTTTCTTGAAAGTTATAAAGTCTAATTCAAAATGTCTTAAAGATAACATAAAAATTATTTTAGCATTGTCTGACTTTGTCTTAAAAATGAACGAAACATGACTAAATATGACTGAAACTTAACCTTCAGATAATTTTAATATTATAAAAGTAGACTAAATCAAAGTGCCATGACCGTTTTAACGGTGTATAGTACATCACATCAGTAACTTGCAGTTCAAGCGATAGGGTCTCAAATTATCATACTACAGACGGAGCTTTGACGTCAGGATATTCCGTTTCCAAATGTGTAGTGTGGGCTAACATACTCAAATTTATAGTAACAAATCCACTTCAACAAATTTCTTTACAATGGAGAAAAAAAGACGAACTGATGTAAGCAAAATGAGTTATTTCTTTAACGTGTAAGCATATTTCACTGTCAATTAAATGCCTTTTTAATTACATTATCTGGTAAAAAGCTGGTAAGCCACTGTTAAAGCAAACGTACCTTTCGACTCCATCACTAAAAGATAAGTCTTACTATATTGTCGCCACGTTCATGACCACATTCTCTAAAAATATTTTGTAATGTCAAGCAAGTGCTTGCTTAAAACTGTCATAAAAACCTTTGTTCGTTCAAGACTTTTTCGTTTTTATCTACAATGGTAGTTTTTTTATTTTATTTGATTTGATGTCTCCTCAAATCTGTATTATAGTTTATAAACAGGTACCCAATGAAACTGCACTGCAGGAAAATGAATGTCAGTTTTTAAGGAATACAATTTTTTTTAAAGTATGTTGATGAATATGAAGATCTGTCCTTCATAAAAAAAAAATTTGCTAAGTGAATAGATAATGTTAAAAACAGTACTTTTATGGATATATAATTAAACATGTACTTTTTACTACTTCTTCTATAAGCCCACTGCTCATAAGCTGATATTAGTTACAATCTGCTAAATTGAATCTATTAGTAAGACGTTATTTTATTTCTCATACATCATACACTTGATTGTATGCACAGAAAGTCCTGAAAATAGCAGAGCCAATCAGTGACTTTTAGACACTTCAACCACACTCCTTTTTATACCCTCTGTAAGTATTGAGTCCCTCGCCCCAGTGGCCAAGCGTAGTACTGAGTAGACAAGATGAGTGGAATGCTATTTTGTCTACCAAGGGCGCTGTAAACCTTAACGTCCAAATGTCGCGAAAATCATTCCATTGCGTTGTAGGGAAAATGTTTTTAAGTGCTTGATTTAAAAATAACAATGTCGATTTTTTTTTTTACCAATAATAATATTAAAAAAAAAAAAAATAACGATTTTATACTAGTTGGGTAACATTTTTGATAATATTTGTAGCTGCAGCTTCTGAAGAAAGTCAGAAGCTGGCAGTGATTATTTTTAACGCCACTGTTTACAGAAAAATAACCTGGCAACACAAGTTATATTTCTGACAAGAACTAAATAATGATTTTTTCTCTCCAGTAAAAGCCTTTTAATGTTTTTTTTTGTGATTTTCAGGTGGCATGTATTATGGTTCTGATCTACTCACTAGGTTACCTTTGTACTGGAAGGGTATATCGCACACAGCGTTGGCCGTGATCATGGTGTAACAAATACATAAGGTGGGCTCTTCAGTCATTGAACCCATTAGCCAATGAGGAGGCTTGGAACAAGCGATCTTCCATATCAGAGCATAGAGAGCGCGTTGTTTAACTACTTACACTTTATTGCTAAAAATAAATACAACTTACCTCGAAAGGCAGATTTAAATTAAAAGCCTCGTACGTATGATAACGTAAATTAAATTGCCAGAGATAAACGAAAAAACTGATTTCTGATGTAAAAAATTCTCATAAAAAGAAAAAAAAATTTGTATAGTTTGTTTGTTTCAAATTTAATATAATATGTTCACTGTATATCTCACAAATAACCAGATGATTATGTAGAATTATATTTACGTATTAAATAGTGCACCTAACAAATTTTAATTATATTAATTATCGATAAAACTTTTTACCCTATACTCTTGTTGTCGTCTAGCAGTAGTTGAAGAACGCGCTCTCAACGATCATTGATGGAAAATCCAATGTGGAAGGTCGCTTGTTCCAAGCCTTCTCATTGGTTAATTGGTTCGCTGGCTGAAGAGCAAACCTTATGTATTTATTACACAATGGCCGTGATAGTAAAGAGTGTAAGCCCAGTTGCTTTCTGCAGAGCGCCCTTCACCGAAATTCAGCAAAATCACCACCACCGTTATATCTGTAAACTAATCAGTTGTATTCGTATGGGAGTTATCCGGCCTCTGGGGGGACCTCGCCATCACATGTAGTACTCACGTGTATTTTGTATATCTATATATATTGTGATGTGTCGTGCCTTGCTCACCTTGCAGTCAGCAGCAAGACACGGCACATATAAAATTATTCTTTATTATGATTGACCTTAGGGCTAAGCGGATAGGAGAGGTAGCTGACAATCAGTATACGTCTAAGCATTTATTTGAATTTATTAATAACTCAGAACTTATTAGTATTTCTATACAACGCTTACTCTGCCCGACTATCCGACTTGTCAAGTTTGGTTGGTATCGATCTACGACCGAAAAGTATACGTACCCACGTCAAAATGAGAGTGTTAATTATAATTATTAATTAACTGATGAGCAAAAGCCAGCTGTGTCCCATTAGCATCCATAAACCTATCAATATCATAACCTACAAAGATTCCAGATAAACCAAATTTCCACGCTTCCGTCCCGTGATTGCACAACGTTAAAAATTGTATGCCCTGTTCACACGCAGCAGCAAGATGTCGCGTCACTCCGTTTGAATACCTTAAAGCCAGTGAGAGGTCAGAGTATTAGACCTCTCTCACGCTCTCATGTCTGCAATACCAGTGCCATGCTGCCTGTTAACAGGGCACACAGCTTTGCCGCAGCTGCACGCGCTTCTTCACTCAGATTGGGCGTCATTTTGCCGTGCCGCGCCGATTCCTGCTCTATGTGTCCGTACCCTTATTAGTTATAAGATTCGAAGTTGCCCTAGCACAAGTAAGCTAGCTTCATAGCTCTTAAACTGGCCCGTGCATGTTATTCATTACGTATGCATTATTGGAAGTATGAAAGAAATATGAAATATGGTCTTACAAATTGCTGTAGCATGCAAAATTCAAGGAGGCATCTGACGTCAAAGGGGGCACTTTCCTTGCCTTGGATAAAATCAAGTAGTTTTTTTTTTCAGTCTAACTTTTCTTCTTGGACTCGTACCTTAAATCACGAGTATGTCTTGTTACTACCACCAAATCGATAGCTCAGAAATCTTAGTTTCTGTCTCCACCACTACAATCTCTAGTTTTAGAAATAAGAGGGCAAGCATACGTTGTTTTTCTCTGGCAGCTTGATACACATTTTCCTAATAATTCTTTGCCCTAGATAAAGTCAGTATTTGTGTATTGTATATTTAAATTCGTGTATTTTTACGTGTCTTATGCGTGTGTGCACGTGTTTCTGTGCGCGAAGGTATTCGTATATTTGCATTTATGTTTGAATACACTTGCATGTTTTTCGTGTTTATGTATGTTTGCGTGTAGTTGTACGTGTTATTGTATGTAGGTATGCAAGTGTGTATGTACGTAAGTGTGTAAGTGAGTGTGTTTTTTTACGCATGCATGCGGGTGCGTGTTTTAGTATTTACGTATGTGTATGTGTATTTTTCTTTGTATGCGTGCGTGTGTGTGTATATGCGTGCCTGTATGTGTGTGTGCGCGTGCATGTGTGTGTATTTGTGTGTGTATGTTTGGTGTGCTGGTTTTTTATGTTTGTATGTGTGTATGCACATATGTGTGTATGTATGTGTCAATTTACTAGTACTTAAGTGTGCTTACGTGTTAACGAAAACAGTTCGTTTTGCCAACCTCTGTTCATTTTTTTCTTACTTTTGTAAAAAATTTCGTTGAAATGGATTTGTTACACATTATAAATTTGAGTATGCTAGCCTACACTACAAATCTTAAAACAGGAGAGGGAATCCTGGCATCAGAGCTCCATTCATAGTACAATGACTTGAGACCTCATTGCTTGAATTCTGAGTTACTGATATGATAAACTATACACCGTTAAAACGATGTAGGTCACCACTTTGCTTGATTTTCTCAATACTCCCTTAATATAATGTACACGGAGAAATGTACATACCATAAAAACTCGTACTATGCAATAGTACAACTCTTTTCTGTAGTCTATTATAATAAAATCAGATTCTAGTGCTGATGTAGTTTGTACTGGTAGTATAATTTAATTCACTACGTTGAGTTGAACTATATCTTATGCTCAGTACTACAAAATCCGATGAGTGGTACGGATTTTTCCTGTACCAGCATAAGATCTGACTCGGCCATGCGAAAGCAGAACTTCTGCATGTACAATGTATAGATGTATGTACATTTATATACATAAGCATTCGTATACGCGCGTGCGATAAAAGCTAGAGGTGTGTAATTCAGTATGTTTAGTATACTGAAATAGATTTAGTTAAAAACTTATCGGAGTAAAGCAGATATTATAATTATGTCAATATAATAATTAAGAGGTCACCAATAATCATCATAATCCATCTTTCGTGCACTTGATCATCAGTTAACCAAGTTAGATGGTGTGGCAGCAGCTGTTTTTCTATATAGATATACAATGAGAATGTAAAATTTTCAATTATACATATATACAATGCACTGCGCGCGCCGTGCATTGTAAAAAGACATGCGCAGTATACGAAATATCAAGACTCACTGTGGTATCGAAAAATCCTGTACCAACGTCGCTGAAATACTTAAGCTAGCACAAGTATAAAATCGACTCATCAGCTGTTTTTAATATGATCTAGAACAGTCTTAAAATATATGTGACTAGTTGTATGAAATAAGGGGCTAGTATGTTATTTTTTCATCCTCATCGTTTCAATTACAACTTTATATGATATGTACATTCCTCCGTGTATAAGTTTAGTTTTTTCGCAATAATATTAAGTTGAATTTTTTAGAAAAACCCCGCTTGCCCCTCTCATTTCGATAGTACCCGTTGTTCCCTTTATCCTCCTTCGTTTTTTAAATGACACTTATTCCTTCTTAGCTCTCCTTTCTTTAACAATACTTATCCACCTCCTTTCTCCTCAGTCTCCCTCATTATTAAAAAATGCCCTTAGCCCTCCGAAGCGTCCTTTCGTTTCAGATTAAACTACTCAAGTTTGGCTGTCATTTCATTTGGTAAAATTTCCATTTCAGCTTCTACTTTCTAATGCTTTCTCATGCTATTGAAGTCCTGCTTTAGCCACATTTACTGAAGGTAAAACTTTTGTAGTAGATTTGTTATTTTATTTAGTCAAACTGTCTATTTGATTCTGTAAGCCCTATGATTTTGTTTTAACTTCTACTTTAACAAATATGGAGAAAATTTTTTTTGATGTTTTGTCTTAATAAATGGGTTCAGTACCTTTTAACTTTTTAAAATGTAAAAAAATTTTATTCTCACTGGTCTTTTCAAAAGTTTTTTTTTGTTTTTTGGTCAAAATTATTTTCAGTTTAAAAGTTAAATACTTTCAGCTACAGACGGACCAACAATGGGCGACCCTATTAGCCCGCTTCTAGCAGAAATCTTTAAGAATCATTTAGAAATAGATATTATGAAGCATAATTTTAGCAATAATTCACTATTTTGGTATCGTTACTTCGATGACGTAACTTGTTGCTGGACTGCTACAAATAGACAACTAAATACTTTTTAGATTACATTATTACAGTACATAAGATACTTGAATTCACAGTTGAACTAGAAAAAAAACAATAAAATCAATTTTCGAGATGTAACATTACATATAATTAACGGTCACAGAGAGAATAGTATTTTTCATAAGCCGACACACACAGACAGTAATATACATTATACTTCCATCCATTCTTTCTCACATAAAATATCTGAGTATTACAGTCTCATTTATCGACTTCTCTCCATACCATTAAATTCTATTAATTACAACAATGAATAAAATATTATCGAACAAATAGCATACATCAATGGTTATAATCCCAAAGTTATCGATAAAATGGTTAAAAATATAAAATATAAAATGGCTATAGAAGAAGTATCCCCCTTGCCCGCAAGTGAAAATAGTAAGTTCTTCGTTATCACATATAATGAAAAACTATCAGAAAAAAAAATCATTTGAAAAAATATTATATATAAATAGCGTTCAAGTCTAATAAAAGTCTACAAACAGTCATTAAAAACAATAAAGACAAAACAAAAAAAAAGTCTGATGTTTATGAACTGAATTTCGGATCTTGTGATGGTAAGTATATAGGACAGACGATTAGAGCTTTCAAATATAGGATGAATAAACATAAAAATGCTTACGTCATAATATTAGATAGTTCTCAGTATGCTACACATATAAATGACTGTAATCATGCTTATAATGATAATTTTAAGATTTTGCATACATGTGAGAAGGGTAAAAAGTTAGATTTTTTAGAAGCATTAGAAATTAATAAATTAAAAAATTCAAACATATCACTGAATGATATGCTAAACCTTAATACCTTACCTTTCCTCAATTTATAATTAAGATAATATATATTGACTATGTACGATTTGTATGTATTATCCGTTATTGTTCAACCGAAACATGTGTACGCCTGTGTGTATTATTATTATTATATGAACTTGTTATATTACTTAGTCTTGTCGTACTTACGTTATAATTAAACTTACTTTATGGTTCTATAGCTTATCTGAAAGATCATGGATTCGAACTATTTTATCATAGAGTGGGTTATTAAGCATTTAATTACTTTCGTATTAAATACTACGGATTCTTTTTGTTAACCGTGACTTATGTTGCCTGCAACTCCATTACAACATTTATGTTATGAATTATCTAATAGATAAAGTGCCAGCAACTGAAAAATATCTAAATATTTATAACAAAGAAAGAGAAGATAGTCATATAATTATATTACGTTAGTATATGTAAAATACATAAAAGTATGCAGTTAAAGGACCCTGCACAAACCCTTAGGATATTCTCTTTCGGTTAAATTGGCTGAAAATTTTATTTATTACAGATTAAGTTATCCTGAATAAGATACAACTATTTTTTTTCCAAACAAATGGCAAGTTTTTTAGAAAAAAATTGTTGAGGATGGCGATTTGTCATGAAGTTAGTTTGACAGGTGGCATGAACCATTACAACCTGATAACGTATATATACACACACATATATATATATATATATATATATATATTGTTTTTGACTCTTGATCGCCGTTAGCACCTGCTGGAGAAGAGCACGTGATAAATTCTTAATGAAGCAAGAGTCGACGGAGGGGTTAGGCCAAGAAAGGAGTGAATAATCCCATAGCCTTAACGATGTGGTTTAAACAGTCGGATAGGCATAATCAACTGTGGAATAGACGTTTATTATGTATGCGCTCATCTTCAATTGAATATGCTTTTTAAAACCATTTACAATATTTTACAATTTCTCACTGTCTTATTCATCATGAAAACTCTATTATTATTTTTTTTAAATTTAACTGTGATATTATTCTTACATGTGATATTTTTCCTATTTCATTTAAGGCACTAATACGAGTAAAGTTCCTTTCTGTTTCTGCTCTTTTACCGTAGTCTAAAGGTCTAATACAAGCCCAGAACATATTTTTTATTTAATAAGAGTCCCCGAGTACTAAGTGCCTATTTTATTGTTCTTAATTGATTTTAAAATATATTATTAATAATCTCCTTCTCTGATAAGTTTCTATGTATTACTCTTAAATAATTATTATAGCAAGTACACTATACTTTTATTTTGTATTATTAGATGAACCTGCACCCCCTTCCATTCTCAACCTCGTAGCTGTGTCTGATGAGAAGCCGTCACCACTGATCCGATCTCTTAATCAACAACTGGAGTGTCATAAGCTGTCGTGCTCTTCCTCTTACCAGGGTGGCCGTTACTACAATCCCGCTCTAATGCTATTCACCGTTGGTCCGATCCAAACCCTAAACTTAGCAACGGTTGATGTCCTTGAGTTGCAATCCTTCCTATTAAATACTCAGATAAGTTCAATAAATTATTAATGTATAAATAATCGTAATAGTAACGCGTTACTTTGTTTCAATATTTTTATTAGATACACCAGTACCAACTCCTATTCCTTGCCTCGCAGCTGGCTTTGATGAGAAGCCGTCACCTCTAATCCAACAAATTTGCTAACAACTACAGGGCCGTTAACGATCGTGCTCTGCCTCTTGTTAAAGTGAAGAACTAGAATAATACTTTCTTTGATACTCTAATACTTTCTTTTAAACAATTATTTTTGTGACGAACATTAGGATCCGATTAGCATTGAGAACTGTTTGAACTCTTGTTTTTCGAAACAAGTTGAAAGACGAGTATTGAGATCTATTCAAATATCTGTTGCTTCACTGATCTCAGTACCTTCATAATTACCAAATTTAATGCATACCTTGTGATACATACTACAAAATCGAGACGTACGTTAAGGCAAACCTTGAGATTTATTAAAAAATACGTTATAGGGCGTAATATAAGACCAGATTTAACTTTAAGCCAGACTCACTGTTAGACATTTAGCCAGTTTTTCTGCCAGACTTCCAGCCGGACTTCCATCCAGACATACAGCTAGACTTTGACTCAGACTTTGAGCCAGACATACAGCCAGACTTTCAGCCAGACATTGATCAAAACATCAAGTCAGGTATCTAGCCATACTTACTGCCAGACATTAAGCCAAACTTCCAGCCAGACATTCAGCCAGTTTTTCTGACTGACTTTCATCATATTTTACACATCTCCATTTGATTTTTTCAAAAGGTATTTTTTTTTTTAAATAGCAAAGATACAGAATGCAGCTATCACCAGTAGTACACTATTCATTCACGTCACTGAAAAATTATAACTTTAAAAAATAATTTACGTGTCCTTGGTAATGAAAACGTTAACAATGTTGAATACGAGAATTTTTTGTATACTGTAGAAAAAAGATTAGCGTCGTTGTGAAAAAGGTATGACTGTGCCGTATTATCCGGACTTCGGACTTCACACTTTGTCAATTGTTTTTTTTCCATTTTCAAGTCTACTTGATCGTTGGTTCACCGGCAAACTTTGTAACTTGATGCAGTACTGTAAGATTTCAATCGCACAACTAAAACTTACAAAATAATAAGTATCGAACTATTGTTATAAAAACAATATAAAGATAATGACTGTAAACATTTGTGATTATTTATACATTAATAATTTATTGAACTTATCTGAGTATTTAATAGGAAGGATTGCAACTCAAGGACATCAACCGCTGCTAAGTTTAGGGCTTGGATCGGACCAACGGTGAATAGCATTAGAGCGGGATTGTAGTAACGGCCACCCTGGTAAGAGGAAGAGCACGACAGCTTATGACACTGCAGTTGTTGATAAAGAGGTCGAATCAGTGGTGACGGCTTCTCATCAGAGACAGCTACGAGGTTGAGAATGGAAGGGGGTGCAGGTTCATCTAATAATACAAAATAAAAGTATAGTGTACTTGCTATAATAATTATTTAAGAGTTATACATAGAAACTTATCAGAGAAGGAGATTATTAATAATATATTTTAAAATCAATTAAGAACAATAAAATAGGCACTTAGTACTCGGGGACTCTTATTAAGTAAAAAATATGTTCTGGGCTTGTATTAGACCTTTAGACTACGGTAAAAGAGCAGAAACAGAAAGGAACTTTACTCGTATTAGTGCCTTAAATGAAATAGGAAAAATATCACATGTAAGAATAATATCACAGTTAAATTTAAAAAAAATAATAATAGAGTTTTCATGATGAATAAGACAGTGAGAAATTGTAAAATATTGTAAATGGTTTTAAAAAGCATATTCAATTGAAGATGAGCGCATACATAATAAACGTCTATTCCACAGTTGATTATGTCTATCCGACTGTTTAAACCACATCGTTAAGGCTATGGAATTATTCACTTCTCTCTTGGCCTAACCCCTCCGTCGACTCTTGCTTCATTAAGAATTTATCACGTGCTCTCCTCCAGCAGGTGCAAACGGCGATCAAGAGTCAAAAACAATGAATATACATATATATGTGTGTATATATACGTTATAAGGTTGTAATGGTTCATGCCATCTGTCAAACTAACCTCATGACAAATCGCCATCCTCAACAATTTTTTTCTAAAAAACTTGCCATTTGTTTGGAAAAAAAATAGTTTCATCTTATTCAGGATAACTTAATCTGTAATAAATGAAATTTTCGGCCAATTTAACCGAGAGAAAATATTCTAAGAGTTTGTGCGGGGTCCTTTGACTTTTTAAGACAATGATTTATAAATAGTAGCAATTTTATTGTAAATAAAATGTCAAGAAAGGTAAAAATAAAGGTCATTATCTTTCTGACAAAAAAAAAAATATTTATAAAATTTGAAGCCCAAGCACCGAAAACAGCGCTCCACTGTGGATTTGGGCCATATCCTGCAGTTGATGTAGCCTAGCTTTATATGATCTCTTTTGTTGAGGACCGTAGCCGCCGTCTGAGGTGTCTCATCGTAGGCTATACAGTTTTCTATGACAGTGCAAAAGGAAGGCCGTACAACCACGTCACCCCCCCCCCCCGCCTTTACCTAAGCAGCCTTTCAGTGTGGCTTCGATGTTCTGCTTCGTCATCGTTGGGTCGACGTCTCTCAGGTTAGGCGTGGGATGAGAGTCGTGACACCACTAGCATCTACCACGACATTTTTTAGTTCCTTGGCGGACGTATCGTGGCGTTCGGACGGGGTGTCTCTTAGCTAGATGAGAACACCTCTTGTTCTCCTTTTTCTAACGGATCCTACGCCCTTTATTAGGGCTAGAACCTTGGCATACTTCTTTCCCTCTGACGGTCGTACCAGGACCGCCTCAGGTCTGGCCCTTCAGTGTCTCTCCTCAGTGACATTTGCAGGCTGTTTTTTTCCAGCCTTCTCTTTTTTTTTTTTTTTTTTTTTTTTTTTTTTTTTTTTTTTCTTTAGACCTTCATCCGCTCTTTTTTCGCTCTGATCGTCAACCACACAGCCCTCTGGATGTGACTAAAAACCAGGTCCTCTCCCCTTTTTGGGGTTTTTTTCTGGACTCGAGGTCTCTCCCCACTGACTCCTTTTTCCTTTAACCTCATTCTTTGCCTTCCTCGGTGTGAAGTTCAAAGGCAACTCATTAGCTTCCTCACACCTCGTCTGGATGCGCTTAAGGGCGCTTACAGCAGCAGCCAACAACTTAACGTTATTTTTTATAGTGCTCGTCGTGTTGGAGTGCTTTGTCGCAAGCATCCTTAGCTGTGACACTGTCTTGATGAGCGTGTCAAACGCAGTGTCTACAATTCTGCTAAGATAGGCCTCTTGGCCAGCTTTGACACTTCAGTAGAGCCAAGAATAAGTGACTCTGTGGAGAAGTCAGACCGCTCCCACTCCTGTTCCTTCTTTTTTTTTTCAGTTGTTGCGTCAGTATCCATGCCTACAAGAATAAAGTTTCATCCCGAGACCCGCACCGACCCACCTGGATCGGTGTCTATGAAGGCAGCCGTCGTGATCTTCCCAATACATATGTGTAAGAAGTAGTGCTGGACTAGGTGCGTAACCCCGGGATATGGTACACTTTGCCATGCTATTCTACTTCCCCTCCCTTGAGCTTCACACCCTAATCAAGAATCGATCTTTTCTCTGGAGAGTTTCCGGCAGACATAACGCTGCAGTACGCTCTCACCACACTGAAAAAGCACCACAGTCAAGGAAGACCAGGAATGCCATCAGCAAAATCCCTCCTGCTGCTGATGCTCAGAGAAAAACAAACAGCTCAAAGTAGGGTTAACGGTACTCCGTATACGTTCAAAACGCTGTTTCAACCTTCATGAACGAATTCATCAAAGGAACAAAATAACTACGTAACTCTCATTATGTCAGTAACATGGAATTAAGAACCTTTTTAAGCTCATTATCTTTTTAAGTGCGAAAAGAAATAAAAACAAGATTCCTCCCATAAGACCTGTGTTATTTTCCCCTTACATTAGTCATATACATACTGAGGTCACGTAGTAGAGGCATAATGCCAATATGAACTTTTTTGTTCAAAATAAGCTGAAGAATTTAAAAAAAAATTTTTTCACGCAATACGCATCAACAGGAGGGTCTCTCCTGTTATCCGGAGTGTGTGCGCCGTTTTCTCGCTGCTGTGGGCTCCTCTCCTGTGGTGGCCCGTGCCTAACTAGATCCCTATTATAGCCATCCCTGCTATCCTGATTTCTGTAGCCGTTACCATAGCGGTTGAATGTGCCCCTGCTATCATTGTTGTACGCGTCACCGTTGCCACGGTTGTCGTAATAATTGTAACCTCTGGAGTTGTAATAATTATACCTGTAATTGTGATTGTTGTTACTATTGTATGGCTCCGTTGGGCCATTGTCATAACCCCTGTCGTAATTATTATAATTATTGTTATTATAGTTATCATTCCTACCCCTGTAGTTATAGGCATTACTGTCAGTAGGAGTATTATTTGCGGGTCGGTTACGCCTCTCGTTACGCTGTCTCTCTTCTTCCTCCCTGTCTTGCTTGCGCGAGTGGCAGTCTCTCGCATAGTGTCCCGGTTTTTGACAATAATAACAATTTCCCCTCAGTTCCCTTCCGTTTTCTTTCGAAGTTTTTCTATCACTTATCACCGCTAGTAGCTTTCGGCATTCCTCAACTGAATGCCCGGTTCGGCCGTCACAGTATATACAGCGTTTTTTTTTGTACTGCTGCTGTTCCTTGTACTCCCTTAGTGTTTTCTGCTGTTTTTTCTTCTTTTCTTGCTAGGTTTACAAGTGGTCCCCACTCTGTTGTTATCCTATTGCATGTGGGCAGTGCGCTTACCGGTATTGCATGCCGTAAACTAAGGTCACTTTCAATTTTCAACGCCTGTATTATTGCTTCCCCTAGAGTTTCCGGGTTATACCTTGCCATCCTCCAACTAAAAGTTGGAAGTAATCCGTAAATAAACTGTTCTACTGCCTCGGATTCTAGGTTTGCCTTCATTGCCTGTTTTTGAATTGGGGGAAAGTATGGGTTTGAATCGTACAACATTGTTAATCTATTGTATAATTGTTGTACTCGTCCCCCGTAGTCATCTATTGCTTCACTATCTTGCTGCGTTATTATTTTCAATTTTGCCATGAGCAAGTCTGCATTATTAATACTGCAGTATCTGTTTGAGAGCTCTTCGATTGTAGTGTAGCTCGTTCGAGATGAACTCTTCGATTGTAGTAAACTGCGTCAGTCTCGGGGCAAAATGTTCCACTGCTTTCCCTTTTAGCCTATTTGCGAGGGTGCCCAAAAAAAATAGTTCGTTTTCCGGGCCTATTGTACGTGCAACCATACGCACCATTCTTTCGAACAGCTATAGGTTGATCAGGTCACCATCGAAAAACGGGTTGTTGTTTGTCATATCACTGAGCATGGACAGAATGTTGTGTTGCGCATACTGCGGTCTGCGTAGGTGGTCGTAATTGCGTATCTCTTGTTCCTTTTCTATGTATGGAGTCATGGTCGGTATTATGTCACCCCGTCGTCTATCCTTATTCGCATTAAAATCGACCCGATCTGTATGATAATTAGTTGGTGGTGGTGCCGTTGCCATACACGCGGCTTTCATCATTTTTTCGAGTTCTTCGCTCGTATCCTTTATTCTATCCCATAGCTGTTGGTTGTGTTAGTCGCTTGCCCCGATTTTTCTTGACTCATCGCTTTCGTACTGTGATGCACCGGAAATCGGCAGTTCTGGTTTCCCCGGCATGCCCCATTGCATCGATAGGGTGTATACTCTATCCGTTCGGGCTCCGCGTGTTTCTTCGGCCCTTTTTATACTGCCCCCAATGGCCCGTTCGCCGGAGATAAGACTCACTTCTTTATTTGTGGGCCCTATGCTTACTCCTTTGTCGCGTTGTATGTAGTCGAAGTCCCTATTTGTCGGTGACAAATTTCGGATGGGCCCCGCGGTCGCTGTGAATGGCACGCCCACTTCCTCTGTCTTCTTTAGCTTTGCACTAATTTTTGAAAACAGGCCCATTACTATTGCCTTCGTTCTTTCATCGAGGGCGTCTAGTTGAATCAATGCCGCCAAGATGAATCATTTTTTTTCTTCTACTTTTTCCCTCCTTTTTGTATGTACGTGTCACGAAACGTATTTTCTTTTTGATTATTGCAAAGCTTATGTATTTTCCTAATTACGGGGCGACGTTTAATCACGTATAAAGTGGCTTAATAATAATCGCACGAAAAGAATAGTAAGAGGCGAGACAAGAAAGCAAAGGAGCGGTGCGAGTCTTTTACTCGGTTTCTTTTAATTTTGTGCTCTCTCTTTGTTTAGTGATAAATAGGACGAAATATTCTTCTGGGAATATTTGTAGACTGTTTTTGTTAATAAAAATTATAGTATTGAAAATAGTGATCTATATAGGTGCGGGTTATTATTATTATATAATTATTTTCGAATATTTCCTATATCTGTGCAAGCCCACTAATAAGATCCCTTTGTTTTATGTTTGTTACGCAAAGTTTTATATATTTTTTCCCGGGGTCAGGGAAAATAAAAACGATATAAAAATTTAAACAACTCACTTACCAAGTCAACAGTACTCCCATTGCCAGAATAATTGTGCTGAATATCATCCTTCCATGGTTACTACTCCCCTTTTTGGCGTTGAGCGTCAGGAATACGGATGTGACTGCAATAAACTGCTACCTTCTTGCTGGTCTTTCCCGAAGTTGCTTTGACCTTCTGTTTGTAGACTTCCTGATCGTTGATGCCGAGAATCGCTCGTATGAACAGCTACCCGCTTACCTCTGTCCTGTTTGGGTCCGTTCCGGCACTCAAGTTCGATTTTCGTGGTACTGCACTATGTGTGCTTCTCGGTGAAATTTTTTTTTGAAACGAGTAAAATCAGCGAGAAAAAAAAATTCCGACTCTTACCATACCTCACACTTAGCACCATAACTCTTACGTAGGATAGAGAAGCTGGTAAGGAGGTGCGTCACGAAAAGAACTCAACTCGTTGGTCAATTATTTATTAGCTTCTTCAAGGCAGAGGCGTGTGTGTGCTTCGCTCGATGTTTTCTACTTATTATTCGGTCTCTTGCCTAAAAGACGCTCGAGTGCCCCGATTCGTGTCTCGCAGGGCCTTATATAAGCTCGTTTTCCCTATTGGTGTCCTTTACTAGCATAGGATTGTAGTTACTAGGGTGAGTCAGTATGATATGCCCAGCATATCGTACGTAACATCGTGTTCAGCAGGCAAAAATACACGAAAAAAAATTTTGTGGTCTCGTTCTAAGGCAAAAGGCCACGGGACCTGATCTGGCATCTAAACTTAATGTTAGAACTGCAGTAACAAAAAACATATGGGAAGCAGCATAGCAGTTCATCTAATAGAATTTTCTCAATTTTTTTAACGTGTTCAAACAAGCTTAAAGACAGTAAAAACTTTTTTTCTACTATTTTTTCGCTTTTGAGTGATTATTTAAAAATTACTGTGTGGAAAAATGTGGTTGGATAGAGTAATTGAATTAGAGTAATTTAATTATAATAACTTATAATTTGAGTAATTTAATTTATCGACATTTTTTGTACAATACGAGTTTGTCTAGGCAACTCATTTTTCAGTTAAAATTACTAATTTGTGGAAGAATTGTCATACGTAGAAATTAAAAAAAGGGTTACCTCGACCAGCTCTTGAACCTGGACCTCTTTCTTGCTGGGAAAGTGCGTTACTGATTTCGCCACTGAGGTCTCGGTAATTTCCTTTTCTAAATTGCTACATTTAAAATTTTTGGTGATTTTTTTAGTCCATACCTGCTCATATGATATACTATATTAGATAATAATCCAATTCTATTCATGAGTTAGCATCAATCCAAGTAATTTATTTTATTGACATTTTCCATCCAATATTAGTTTGTCTAGGCAACTCATGTTTTAGTTAAAATCGTAAGATATAATTGTTTTCATACAGTAGATGTCAGGCCTTAGGCTCAAATTTTTTTAAATTATGCAATCCAAAAATATTCTAAATAACATGTGTATGCTTAAATTTCGTCAAGCTTTAATCATAACTGCAAAGTTGCTACATAACTTTTAAAAACTTGAAAATAGCAACATTTTTCTTTCATGCTATTCTAAACAATAGCAACTTATATTACAACTAACATTTCTCTGATGATCTTAAATTATCATGCTCATAAACAGAGTTCAGAAACAGAAGGGAGGTACTTTCATAAGAAACAGGTAATTTTCAAGTTTTTTGACGCATTTATTGTGATGCTTTGTGTTAATGAAAAGTTCTATAAATTTATAGTTTTATTTAAAACATTTATGAAACGAGACAAAAATACTTATTTATAGGATTCAGTTTTGATAAGAGGATTGTTTTGTTTAAATTTATTAAATAAGTAGATTTAAAACTGTTACCACTTGAAAAAATATTTTAGCAAAAACTATTTTATTAAAATGTAGCAGGCAACTCACCAAAAATAACACTGATAAATAGAAATCAAGTATTTTTATAAGGGTTAAGAACTCAGAACATTTAAAGACACACACGAACGAAGTAACAAAATGTAAAAGTGATAAAATGATAGGAGGTTAAATATGTACGGGATTATATAGGTGGTAAATGGGTAGCCCCAGTGACTTGGCTAGTATGCTGTCGTGGTTACCCAGTAAAAAAAATTTAAGTAAACTAATAGAGTGGGAAATGGAAGTTAAATGGCTTTTACAAAGTTGTGGAGGTAGAGATTTTGATGATTTAATTTTCAGTAGCATATAAAAATGCAACAAGAATGAGTTATATTTGTAATAGTACTGACTAGTTATAAACGTAGTTTCTAATGAATGAAAGATTTTAAAATCTCAAAATACAAAATAAAATCAAATTTGGTATGGAAAGGGGAGAGTGCACAGCTATGAAAGTATGAATTTCGTAAAAGAGTTGTGAGGATTTATTGAAAGTTATACTAAAATTTCAGTAAACAAAATAACGAATGAATCGACCAAAGGTTCCCAATAAATAACTGTAGGGCTCTATCCCTCTCTGTGTCTGTTTGCGCACGCACGCGCGCATGTAGACGTACAGATCTACAGCTTAATTGAGAGTAGAAACGCTTTCATGAAAAAACAGCTACTTTAGATTAAAACAGAACTGTTGAATATTTTGAGAAGCTATTTACCACTCATTTTGTAAAATGATCTTGTAAGCTCTGACTTTTAGAAATTAAAGAGTATACAAACTTGACAAGTCACGAAGTTTATGATTTGTTAAATTATAATAGCACTTGTCTAGTTTTAAATAAAGCTGGAAGTCCTGCAGTACGAACAGTGTTATTGTTTTAAAATTAAATTATTTTTTATCTAAACATACTTTTCTTTGCTTTACTTGGACCAAAAATTTTCATAGTACATTTATCTTTAAATTGTAAATATTCCTAATAGTACAGACTATAGAAACTACCATGTTACATATTAAACTGAATTTTTTTTTGTTACAGTTTCAAGGGCCAGCATCTCATAGTCAAATCGATAAAAGATATCCCTTGTAATGGTGAAATTTTAAATTGCTACGGTATGATAAGGCAAGAGTTACAAAAGTCTATAATTTATTTTTTGTTTGAATGATTCTTAAATTTTTCTTTTAATAATAATTTTTTATGTGTTCTTCAACTAAAGGATCCTGAAATAAGTTGACAGTTAAATATTATCTTCTGTAATAGTTGCTTACATACCTAGGGCGTTTAAGTAACGAATGATCCAAATCTCGTGTGTATTATCACCTGAGGCGAAGCCGAGGGTTCGAACACGAGATCTGAGCATTTTTTACTTCCACCCGTGGTGTGTATATAATTTTATGCCTCACCTGCACTAAAACTGGTTCATGATTTTCCACGAAGTGGGCGGTTATGAATTAGTTACAGACTAGGTGTGAAATAAAAACATTTAAAAAACCTTTATCGCCTTTGCAAACAGCATTTTTTATCGCTCTCAAATTCATGATGGCTACACTTATTTCATCGTCATCATGCTACCTTGAATTTAATAATAAAATTTTTTTCATAAGAATATATCTATTTTTAGATGTACATTAACATGAACGTATTTCATTCATTGGTAGTTTCTAGTAAAAAAATAAGGATAGATTTATTCAAAATAATGTAAAATTAGGAGATTTTCCAGTACTTTCTACGTCACAAAAGTAGACTGGTAGATTTTTCCTCGTAATAAAGATTTTTTCTACAAACTTTTTTTTATAATAATAATAAGTCATTTGTTCACTATTTTACCTATGTTGTGATCCGTTGGGGGTGAGGCAGAAAAATGACATACGAAAGTGTTTAACATTTCCCATGATAAAACTCTTTTTTTGAAGCTCTTTGATGCATACGTTCAATATTTGCATTGGCCCAGTATGCACAGTAAAGTTGGAAAAAAAAGGAAAAAAGGAAGAGATTTGAACACGTTTTGTCCTAGATCGTTAGTAGGACTCATCAGTGTAGCTGTGCCAACGATTTTAGCCACATACGCCGGCATCGCACAATAGAATTTTGGCGTATTACATGGATTCACATATTATGCCCGTATGTATGATGAAGCAGAAGGGCCTGGACGCACAGTGCAGGTTGTTGTGCAACATTTTTATTTGTTGCGAGTCTCTATTTGATCGAAGACTCAAAGTGTGAAATTATTATTTTTTTTTTTTAAAGCAGACTCCACTGATGTGGAAAATAATAGCAGTAATCCAGCAAATATTGGACGCATGCGTCAAAGACCTCTACAAAAATAGTTTTTTTTTATAATGAAAAATGTTAAATACTTTCATATGTCATTTTCCTGCCTCACCTACAAGGAATCACTGAACTTAACTTCTACATCATATCTAATTATGTTAGAAACACACAAACTCTATGCAGTTAGGATATTAACATTATGACAGTAAACTAATAGTTAATGTGAGGAGGAATTTTTATTCCTTTTGTGCAGTAGAAATATGATTCTACTTTCCGTATAAGGATATAATACGTCAGATTACGATACTTTAACTAAAAATGTTAATACTGAGACGGAGCCATGTACACAAATACAGGTACTAGGGGTAGGACTGTCACAAAAATATTGACCTAGGGCTAGTTTTCTGACGATGGATCTACGATGGCGGGAACTTGGAAATAAACAAGGAAAGATTAAGAAACAAAAACAGCTGTATTGGTTAATCAAGATTAACAGATAAATGAATCAATCTCATTCTCAAACGGTGAAAAACCCTAAAATAAACGCTTATAAGCTACTAACACTATGCAGATATAAAAGAACAAAAAAGATACAAAGATCTAGATTAAGAGAAATACTGAGATGCCAAGTGAGATTGACGATAAAACTTAAATGCACATAAGAGAGTTCAGCCAAGAATATTTATTTAAAGTTAATGATACAAAAGTAAAGTTCTTGTGAGTTAAAAATAGAAATTAATATAAATATGACGACAATTTACAAGTGTCAGTAATTTTCGTATGAAAGAAAAAAAAAATATAAAACAAAGGTTTGTGTCAGAGACATTAGCAAAATATGTTTTATCAATAAGAATGCAGAATCAAACTAAGAAAAAAATAATTGTAACTACATTGTTCAGTGAAGTAGAGTCAATTTGCAGAACAGACAAGCTGGCATCCATCGAGGGGTCGTGGTCAACTACAAGTTAGTGAAAATCAACCATCATCTAATGTAAATGGATAAGTGAGATGGTTTTTGTATTGGATTTTTAGCTTTGGTCACAGATGCATTCTCCTTATTCGTAGCTTCGGGCTCACAAGTAATTGATCTTTCTCTCTCTCTCTTCCTCTCTCTCTCTTTCTCTTCCTCTCCTCAAGCGTACGTTACATCTTGATCTTCTGCTACCGACTGACAAGCTCTAAGCAACTTTTTCTAATGTGGCAGTGTAATGTTGTGGAATGACTTGCCCTTGAATGTACGGAAAATGCATCAATGATCATTCTTTAAACAGGTACTATATGTGCACTACACGTACAAAATACGCAACTGTAAATTATTGGTTACGTAGTTGTAAATACTCTGTTTTTTAAGTATTACTACTTTTATACCTACGTAACGTATTCTTACTTTTATTAACTTCTTAAGCTCATTGGGGCATATATTATGAAGCCCTCTTACAGTTGTACGCTGAATATTGTAAGATTTCTGCAATCTGCTGAGGCTATATAGAACACTGAAATTTTTTTTGTAAGTACGTCATCTTTTGAATAAACTCAAAATAAAACTTCTAGTCTCAGCAAAGTTCTATCTGTCTACTCCTAAGTTTGTCACCAATTAGAAGGCAAGTAGCTGCTTCTTTTCAAATACATATTCTACTGTTCTGTTTTATTTTAATCTAAGTACTCTCTGCAAGTCCTGCTTTGCTCTCAAACTGTCTGCGTTTTCTAAGTTCTGTAATTTTTCAGCTGATTAAGACATAGTTTTAATGAATTGTTTGTGTGAATTATAAATAGTTTTTAAAATTTATCATAGGATGATCACAGATTGCATAATAAGTTACCTTTGAAATTGGAATATTGAGTTTCAGGGGTATTTTAATCCAACGTTGATTATTTTGATAAATGTTACCATGACGTGAGGAAGAGAAAAATATTAAGAATGAAATGGTTGAATACAATAAGATAGTCTTTGATTGTTTGTTACTAATCTTTTATTATTATTAAAAGACTCAATAGTTTAGTTTAAAGTTTGGCGTTGGACAGTGCATCATTTCTTTTTGAAGGTTGACAATTTCTACACTCCTGAACCTTTCTGGACAGGTATTACCTGCTTAAAAAATTTCAACGAGTCTAAAATCTGTAAATCATCGTGAAATTGTCGATCAAATTGTTTCTAAAAATTTCTTTTACTAATCAAGATTTATGAAAATGGTCTATATGAGCAATTAATATTCATGGATTCAAGATTAGGTTCCGCGGTCATAGAGATAACACGCATGTGTGGGTCGCTCCATAAAAATAAATAAATAATAACAAATAAAATGACAATGATTAATAAATAGTAGTGGATAGTATCATGAGGCCCTGTGTCATAAATTGGCAGTGTTATTGAAGTTTTTTTTCTACGCACAGAATCTAAAAGCCGGTGGAAATAAATAAGGCTCATGGGACAGTGAATACAGAATGATAGTGGATTTAGAGGCGGTGAGGATGGGAGAGGAAAATGTGGAGAAAAAAATAAAGACACCAAGAAAGTAGAATCCATAAAAAAAGAACAAGACATGCGGTGCAGGAAGTAAAGAGGCAGGATGGATGGATCAGTACTTGAAGCTAGGCATGAAATCAAGAAGGAAACTATTCCCGCCATTAGAAAGTGGTCGATATAGATCGGTAGCTGAAGCTAGGCTGGACACAAGGAATAATAGTAAAAATAGGAATGCATGGGAGAAAAAAGTAATTCGAGAAGAAGAGCTTCAGGACCTGGTGTACCAGATAGGTGGGAGCTCGGTGGGAAAAAGAAAGAGAGAGAAAAGAGCTAATCTAGAGGAGTCAGCGATAAACAGCGTGTCGAAAAGAAAGGAAAGAGTGAGTGAGAAAAGTTTAAAGGTAACAGAACAGGAAAGAGAGAGATAAACAATAAAGTGAACAAACTGGATAAAGAAAATGAAATATTAAACGAATGTAGATATAGAGACAGAAAAAGGAAAAAAGTTACTGGGCTGGGCAGGCTCAGATAAAGATGATGATAGAATAAGCACGTTAGTACATGAAATTCTCATGAAAAGAACGGAAAAGCTGGAGAGAATGATACTTGATCTGTGGAGTGAGAGAAAAAAAAATGATAAAAGTATTAGAGGACAACAAGTTAGTGGCAAAGGCAGAGAAGTAAGAGATAGTAAGGAAGGTAGCTGAACTAGTAAGGAAGATTTAGGGATCGAGCTTATCAGCAGATAAAAATAAGCAGAAGATGATGAATACTGTAGAGTTTATGAAGCAGGCTGATAAAAAGAGAGATGAGAGTTAGGGAGAAAAAGGTATACCTATCCAGCAAAGAAGAAACAGTTATTTAGACAGACAGAAGTAATAGAATTCACAGAAAATAGTCACTGCTCAGAATTAGAATGTATGAATAATGAAAGCGAGAAAGTCGGTAGCTAACTGCAAGAGCCAGATATAGAAAAACAAATAGGACGGTGTACTGTAACAATACCGACAATAATTACAAAAAGTGAAACTGAATATCAATTAAAAAAACAGTAAAGAAGAAAAAACAATATATTCATAACTGGTTTCAGTACAGTCAGAAAGGCAATTCAGCTAATAATAATCAGTGTGCTGGGAGCAAAGTTCCAGAGGGAAATTAAGGTCAGAATGGCAAGAGGTTAGCTACTTGAGACAAATGACGTTAAAAGTATAGTAAAAATCATTAAAAGAAAAGAATGGCTGCAAGGATCACTGATCATGGCTAAAAATGACTGCACGAAAAGGGAAAAAGAAGTACAGTCATGGATTTACAAAGTAGGTGAAGTGGCGAGAAATTCCAAAGATAGAGTAAGAGTTAAATACCAAAGAATAAACAGATAATGTTTTGAATGGTCAGATGAGAAGGGAGCTCTAACAAGGAAAGAAAGTAGGCAGTTTTTTTGAAAATATGACTAAAAAAGAGGATAAAGTAAGGAAGACGCAAGTGCAATATAAGAAGGTTAAGCTGGTTACGTTAAACTTAGCAGGAATAAAAAAAATAGGAGAGGTGTGGGATTCTTAAAAAACATTTGATATTATTATGTTACTGGAAACTTGGCTAGAAAAAAATAGGGAAAAGTTCTGAATAAAGAATTTAAATAACATTTATAAGTGGTTTAGAAAGGCAGCTTCAAGGAAAATTAAAAAGAGCAGAGCTATAGGTGAATTAATAGTGGAAGTAAAAAATAGTTATAAAGGAATGAAGATGACTAAATAGGACAGATGTGTTACGCTAAAAGGAATTTGGATAAATAAAAACAAAACAATAATAATAAATGTATATAATGATTTAGGGATCAGTCATGTGTTAAAAAATTGGATAGCATAAAAAAGATACTGTACTTAATGAAGAAGACATTAGAATAGTGGGAGATTTTTATGCTAGAATAGAAGACCTACAGAGTACAAATGCAAGGGAGACTAGACAAAGTAGAAATTCAGAAGGTAAAGTATTAAGTAGTTATGGCAAAAAATAACTAAGATTTTGTGATGAGTACGGTTTCGTTGTTAAAAATGTATCATTTAAAGTAGACTAGGAGGGTAAAACCACATATATAGTGGAAGGAAGTAACTCCGTACTTGATCTGGTTCTAGAATTAGATAAAGGGAGAGGAAGCAATAGATATGAAATTAATGTAGTACCCAGAATTGAGTCAGACCATTTACCAGTAGTCGTTGGGTTAGAATTTGGAATTTACCAACACGGGTAAGAGGAAACTAGAGAAATAAAACAACTAAACAAAACATTACAATGGGATGAAAAAAAATAGATTTTAAAAAGCCATGCAAAATGAAGTAGAAGGTATAGAAAAGAAGGATAAAAATGAGCAAAAGAGATGGAAATTTTTAACTAATAAGAAAAAAGAGGTTGCAAACGAGCTGGGTATAAAAAAAGTAGAGAATGGACAGTCAAGAAAAACGATTTACTTGGGAAAAAAATACGATAGTCACAAAAAAATAGTATGGAAAGCTTTCAAAAAATGGTTCAGGTCTCAAGTGGAAGTGCACAAAAAAATTTATAATAAAGAAAAGAAACAATTAAATCAACTAACGTTAAACAATCTAAAGGAAATAGAGAAAGAAAAGTTAGATAACTTTGATAAAAGTAAGGAAACAAATAACTTTTGGAATGCAATAAATGGTTTTAGGCAAAGAAAAGTACCAAAAAAAAAAACATTAAAGAGAAATAGAAAACACCTTTAAAGAAACTGGTCAAACAGACACTGAAATAATAAAATGAATGGAACAGGAAAATTAAATGGTAGGAGCAGAAAGAGAAGAAAACGAAGTAAAAAATGAAAGAACAATAATATAGGTGGTTAACGCTTTAAGAAAAATAAAAAATAAAAATTCAGCAGGCGAGAATAGAATACTCATAAAAGTTTTAAAGGAACTCCCAATAGAATGGTTAATAGAATCAACGGCCATGAATAATAAAATATAACAAAAGACTGAGCTTGCAAATGAATGAGAAATAATAAGAATATATTGTATATTCAAGGCACGTGATAAGAAAGATGTAAAAAGCTATAGAGGGTGGCACTCTTGGATGTAGGATACAAGCTACTGACTAACATTATAGATGGACGAATAAGGAACTGGGCTGAGAAAAAAGCAAAATAAAAGGAAGCCAAGCAGGATTTAGATGTAAAAGAGAAACTAGGCAGTAAATATTTATTCCGAATGGTGTCATACGAAATAAACTAAAAGAAAAAGTGGAAAAGCTTATGCGCTATCCATAGATTGTGAAACAACTCTTGATGTGGCCAGTATAGAAAGCTTACTAAAAAAAGCTTGAATAAAAAGATTTAAAAGGCAGAATCCTAAAAATTATCAAATAAATATGCGAGGTCACGAAAAATTAGGTGATATTAGGAGAAAAGGTAAGCAATAGCTTTAAGACATTAAAAGGAGTAAGAAAATGCTGCCCCTTGAGCCCAACGCTCTTCAACTTATTTATTAATGACGTAGATAAAGACGGGAAAAGAAAAAACGAATGGGGGCTTGTAATAGAAAACAGAAAAATCTTTTGTCTCAAATTTGCAGACGTTGTTATAGGGATGCCTGATAGTAAAGAAAGACTAAGGGAAATAATAAAAGATCTAAAAAGTACAGTACAAAAAATAAGATTAAGGTACATACAAAAAAAATCATACTACTAGTATTCAGAAATAGAGGAAGATTAAAGAAATAGGAAAACTGGAGCTAGAGAGAGAAAAAATAAGAGGTGGTGAAGTAATACAAGTATTTAGGCTTCTGGTTTACTGAGAGACATAGTTTTAATCCTCACATTAAGAGAGTAATTAAAGAGGCACAAAAAATAATGAATTTAGTGTGGGAAATATATCAGAGAACAAAAATAGAAAACCTTCAAAAAATACTATACTTTCTTGACACAGTAGTGAGATCAGCTTGTTTGAATGGAGTGGAAATTTGGCGATGGGAAAGAAAAGGAAGGCTAGAAAAAGTTTAAAAGAGCTATATTGAAAAATCGATGGGGTAAATAAGAATACACCTGATTATATAAAGAAATTAGAATTAGGAAGGAGCTGGAATATAGAGGCAAAAAAAAGAGCAGGGGAATTTCAACTGAAGATAATAAACAGGGTGATGACAGGTGTGTATCAATATGTCTTAAAGAAGAACTAAGAGAAATTTTAAGCAAATACAGCTCAAGGTAGGCAAAAAATCTACTCACAGCATATCAGGAAGTTGGGGATGTGGTTTTAATGAGAGAAATTTATGAAAAGAAACAAAGGAACGAAATAGAGGTAAGGTTCAATAAAAATGTTTCTGTTAGAAAAAACCAAAGGATCAAATGAGATGGGGGAAAAGTAGAAAATTCTATATACAATATGTATAAATTTATGGAACATAATATATCACCAGAGAAACATTAGAAAGAATGAACGAATGTAACTGACAAGAAACATTTAACAAGAATGAGATGTTGGAAAGTTGGTAAAGCTGAAAATAAAAAATATGAAAATATTATGTGCTGACTTTGCAAAGTAAAAGAAAAAAACTTACAGCACTTGTGGAATTGTATAATATATAGGAAAAAATTTAAAAAGAATGAGTTGATAAGATTTATGCGTTAGGTCTCAGTGAGGCAAAAGACGATTCAGTTCTGAGGACAATAGAAACACTTAAGGGGAGAACAATTAAAGGCATGTGTGAATATAGCAGAGAATATTGAGAACTATTACAATCAAGCACAGAGTAAGGATATATGAAGTCGCAGGAATAAGTAGCCAGAAAGGCAATATATCATTTAAGGTACGGGCAAATAAAATAAGATAGAAGGAGTGGTGGAAGCAACGGGCTAAGTGATGTTAGCAAAATGAAAAACTTAAAAAAAAAGTCATGTATTATTAATATACATAAAACATCAGAAGAAAAATGATGTAATGAAAAAATTAAAATAAGTTGGACCAAGTAAAAATATTGTATACAGATCTGTACTTAAAATCAAATAAATAAATAAAATTATATACATGGATTTGGTAAAAACTTTTAAGACAAGAAACAAATAATGCTTTTTTTAAGGTAATCGCATTATTTTTTGGTTTTTACATAGAGATTACCACCAATGTTATGGAAATAATGACCTTTAAATGCATAGTGAGAAATAGTTCGTAATATAAATAACTAATTTATAAGGTATGCCACCAAACGTAAACACGCGAAATCAAGAAATTGCAGAGAGCATGCACAAAGAGGTTGCAAGAGTCGCCGCTGTAGGCCATGCCCTCTCTTCGCATCATAGCTATGGAGTTTGCGAGTGGCTCGCCGCGTCGCCGCCGCGCACAGCGTTCCGGATCAAGAAATATTTTACGAAATAAAATATCTCCTGTACGGATAAACCGATTTTCATGATTTTTTCTTTAATTTACAGATTGTGAAGTGTAGTTTTAAGGAAATATAGTCCCTATGCATGAAAAAAATAACCTAACCTCTAAGCTATTGGTTAACTTGAAATTTTATGAAATTAGGAGTTATGATTTTTTTGTAAATGGCTATTCAAGGATGCTAAGCTAAAGAAAAATTTACATAGATTTTCAGATAAATTTTGAAGTTATTTAACGTCAGCTTATAAAAAATTCAAAATGGTGGACGCCATTTCGGAAAAAAATTTTTTTTTTATAAAAACGAGTTTCCAAAAGGGCTTTTTTCGTCACTTACGACAACTATGGGGGTTTTTCAAAACACAAAACCGCGGATCCAAAATGGCTGACATCAAATGGGTATGTATATGTCATTTCTATGAAAACGAATTTACAAAGGGGTTTTGGTGTATTTAAAATATTTTGGTGCTAGACTTCGGAAATTAAAAATGACTTATATACATACAAAGTGTTCAACATTTTATACTAGGTAGTGCGGGGTATTTTTGTTATATGGGATACGGAATACGATGGAACCAGGAGCACAATGTATTAAATAATGAAAAAACGAATGATTATAATGCAATTCCAAAATATATTCAAAGCTCTTGTCTTATAAAATAGTTAAAAACTTTGATCTCAACGCAAAGACTAATTTATCTAATTAATGAAAAAAGAAATGAGAACATAATAAAACATAACGCAGTTATCAAATACCATTCAAACCCAAGTAATCGTTGATTTAAAGTAAACCAAATAATATATATGTTTTCTTGATTCGCACAACTCACTTTTTAGTGTCTTAAGATCAGATAACTTTTGAATAAACTCGCTTCGTAGCACATCAACGCTAATTCTCCTATCACAATGATTTAATATTTAACTAACGAAAAAACGCCCTTTTTTATATGAGTCTTACACATATACTGCTCTACGTCTGGCTCCTTTAATAAGGGCACTACTATGAGCACTTAACACTTGAGAAAGGGACAAGGAAAGGGATGGGAGGCCTCCCTTTACAGGAGGAGGGTAGGGATAAATTAGGCAATTTTTGCTGCGAGAAGGTCGCCTAAACCCTCCTCGAGGAGTATTGCGTGGTGAAAAAGCACATGTGAAAATTCACAGAAGAACTTGCCCGAAAAATTTATTTAAAATTCAACAGGATTTCTCCTACTTGACTTTTTCTGCATTGTTAACTGTATTCATTAAATGATAAATAATAAACATGACTCAAAGGTTTTGACTACTTAAGTTTGTTATGACAGTCTAAGAAATATCATTTTTTATGAATGTATGATTAGTTTTTGCTCCTAATAACTTACAGGGTTTTGTAATTTTTGTCTATTATTTGAAATTACTAAAGCCAGAAAAGGTAAAACTAACATACTTCTGTAATATAATTTATTTTTATGTGTATTTACATATGGATACATTACAATTTTACGCTACGATAAATGAAGGATCAAAGAAAATAGATTTTCGTTGTTTCAATAAGATTGGTAACTGTTTACATTCTGGAAAAACTATAAGCATTAAACGATTCTAAAAATTACTTTTACCACTGTACTACTTGTACGTTTTTTAGGAACTTTTAAATCTGTCTGATATTATAGTATCAACTATTATTCTTCATCACAACTGCTATACACTGCATCTTCTTCATTCTCGTTTTTGTTACTTTCTGATCTAAAACGTATTTGATTATCGGTTTGTTAGGATATATCAGTGTCCTCCGGTGAATTTGGAAATTTAAAGTGATCAGTGATCTGTTGGGGGCGAAATGTGAGAAAATAAATAAATACAAGTAAAGTGTATTTAAATTTTTTTTGCGTTGATTTATTAATGCACAACGTTTCGCTGACAATATGTGTCAGCCTCATCAGGCGCAGGTACGCGAGAATTCGTAAGTTTGGTTGACTTACTCGTCATATTGTCAGTCGATAGCACGACAGGTGACGAGTAAGTCAACCAAACTTACGAATTCTCGCGTACCTGCGCCTGATGAGGCTGACGCATATTGTCAGCGTAACGTTGTGCATTAATAAATCAACGCAAGAAAAATTTAGATACACTTTACTTGTATTTATTCATTTTCTCACATTTCGCCCCCAACGGATCACCGATCACTTTGAATTTCCGTATTTGATTATCGTGAAAATGTTAGTATAAAAAAAAAAAACTTACTTCGACATAATTATTGCTGCAATCAGAAAGCTCACATATAAAGATACGTCGCATTTTTTTTACGTACAAGTTCCAGAAAAATCCCTAAAAGAATACCTGTACCATATGGATAAATACTCCTGTGTATCTTCAAGAAGCTGCTTACGTCTTAGTAATTTAGTTCTTTCATTAACGTAGTGTAAAGATTATCTTGGGTCTGAAAGGCACACAGCTCGATTGAAAACATCTAATATTCTACTTTCTCTTCTATTTTGTGGAGCATGTTCTAACCAGTTACGACGATAAAACTTGTGTCACGATTCCCCACAATCTTTGGCAAAATAAGACATAGGAAGAGGTAATTTTTTTGCAACAGCAGTATCGTGTTATAACAGTCTATGTAAACTGGGGTTTATTTTTGTTTACGGATACAGTGAGTTGTGTAAGAGTACTGTTTTCTTGCACAAGGTTTCTGTCTTGACTAAATCAATAGGCTGTTCACTGTTAAAAAGTAATAGTATGTTTGCTATATTTTTCGCAAGCTTTTTATCCAAACTGAGAGCTGTTGCAAATTTCTCCGGGTCCTGAAAGCATTTCCTAATAAGATTACCATCGTTTGAGGTTCCGTGACCTTGCAGAACTTGATCTGCTCTCACGTGGAAACTTTCTTCAATTGCGGTTTGAACGACATTTGCACGTTTTCTTTTTTGAGCTGTAGAAAAAAAATAGTTGGTATACTACCTAGTAATATTTACAAACTGTTAAGTGATAATATATGAAGAAATTTAACAGTTATCTGCCTATTTTGGTAACGGAAAGTAAGGTAAGATTTTGTTTCTAGTCACATCTTTGAGAATCGTTTATATTTTTTTCAAAATTCTTATGAAACAAGAACATATCTTAAAGATAGAGATCAGACATCGGCCAATAATTTTTCTTAGATTTCTGTTCTTATTTTAAATATTTGCCTTCAAGTAACAAGCAAGGTTATAAATAAATGCCGAAAAAGTACGTTAAAGATAGTGTAACTCTGTTCATCGTAACTTTACTCTAAGAAGTAGTAAAAATTTATTAAAATAGAAAAAGAAAAGTTCTTTCGATAAGCTTTAAATTCAGTGTTAAAACATTTAAAAAATGTTTAGGGTCAAACGTTATAGCATAAAAAACGCAAGAATAGAAAAAAATTATTTGAATCTTGAAAAAAATTTTAGAAGGCTGATTCACTTGATTGCACCACATTATATTTTCAGCAAATTATTTGTATGTACTCTTCCTTGACTACAGCAAAAAACAATATAAAGTGCAAACAATTAATTTTGTTTTTGCTTTTATAATCCAAGTCTTGCACGTTAATGTAAAGGCCATACGTGTTAAATGTTCAAATACCTTTATCTAACAAAGTAGAAGAGAAAGACCTAGTTCGAAAAAGTTCTTATCAATTAGAGTAAAATCTTTTGAAGGGTCATTGAACTTTGACGTTGTGTGCCGGAAGAACGGACATCTGATAGTAGCTGGATTGCCAACTATCGCGTTGATACATTTTTCATCAAAAAAAGTGAAAAATATTTTGGATGTTATTATGATGTTCTCACTATCTAACCGTTGTTTAAAACGAATTGATTAGTCTTAAGTGCAAAGAATTTTTCTTTTAATCAGTTGTATTCTTTAACGATACTGGCATCGTTCTCTTTTTCAAGGGCTATCCTAAGGGGTCTACAAAATCTATGACTTTGAGAGATGGGATTTAGCCACCGAGATTCATCTGTTAGTCAAGATAGTCATTAACATTATTGAATAAGCATAAGCACATACTTCTACTATCATTAATATTTTAACAAAGTGATTACAATCTGTTTTACAAAAGTTTATTTTCATTTTATATCGTTATAATTTATAAATAAATCCGATACACAGAATGCTTATATGAATATTACATGCGGCTGAATTTTCAATTTATCAGAAATACAATATAATAGCTCATTTAAACGCAGTTAAAAAAAAAAATTATATTTATGACGGTAAAAAATAATTACTATAATCCATATATAGCGGATACTTATATGCAATAAACTTCGTCTGCAAGATAACATAGTTGAATCTTAATATAATGTAGAGTTTTCACTTGTTTACACACTTGCTAACTGTTTACAAAAAAGCTCAAACTTGGCGGAAATATGCAGACATGTAAACAAATTAGGGGAATACTTATACTAACTCTTATGTCAATTACCAAATTCATTTTGAGTGTTGACACTTTTCTTAATAATTAGGAAATTAGTATTATAAAATAACATTTTTACCTTTATAAAACTCCATTAATCTACTGTGGTGCCAGGAATCGTTTGAAGTGAAAAGCGCTTGATAAATAACAACCAAACAGCGATTGAGGACGATCGACGAAAGTAAACAAACAAAGACTCAAACAGAGGGCCCCTGAAGCCACAGCTCAAAGCGAAAATAAAGGTACATTTCAGAGCAAGGGTGCATTTACATGCAGTTACTGGCATGTGTTCATATTTGCACGAGTCAGCCAGTCTGTGAACTGGTATACTCAACGCAGGGGTAGCAAGATACTATTCAGATGTCTACTACACACATATCTTCATGGAAAGGTATAACTTGTCAGACAAGTACACCTTGCATTATTCTCATGTTTGCTAGTGATTAACAGAGAATACATTGTATTGATATCTACAAAAAAATAAACTTGAACGATACTAACGTACAACTCTAATAAAGCCTATGCAGCAATCAACAACTTGAGTGTTAGAATCTACTAATAAAACTTAAAACGTAAAAAACAGCAGAAAATAGTAGTTAAGTGAGATTTCAATCTAATGTTTATGTTAAGAGACGGGTGTAAAAAGTATATGAGTGAATTTAACAGATACTCTAATGCATATAGAAAAATGCATGTAAGTATTTGTTAAAACAATTGTCTATGCATTAAAAGGTATAATATTATAGATAATGATAAGTAAAAGTTGAAAACATACTCTTTATTTTACACTATAGTTTTGGAGCATCATTCCATAGATCTCCTTTCCGCCCTTCTCTGTCACCCTCAAAATAAGGTAAAATTCTTTCAATTTCTGTTATTTTAATTTTTTCAAATATTTGTCTACTTTCTCTACACCTCCTCAGCCCCCTTATCATTATTAAGTCTTCGACCAACCGCTTTTAATATGAGTTGAAAATAGTTAGGTTCGCCCGTGATTAAATTAAGTAAAATTTTTCTAATAATCATCTCAGCTCACTCCTCATTCTTATAACTACCCTTGGCCCCTCATTTTTATAACACTTCTTGTCCCCCTAATTTTTATAGTATCCTTAGCTCTCTTAAATATTATAATACCCTTCTAGCCCCCTCATTTTTGTGTCTCATTAAGTGTCTGGTCAGCCTCTTCAATATGAGTTAAAATTAGTTAAGATTTCCCGTAATTTTATTAAATAAAATTTTTTAACTAACCCCTTTAACTCATACCTTATTTTTATATTAACCCATGGCCCTTGATTTTTATAATATCCTTTGCTCCCCTTATTTTTATAATATCTCTAGACCCTTTAATTTTGTAATACCCTCTTAGACCCTTATTTGTATTATACGTCTTACTTCCCTCAGTCCCCCCCCCTACATTAAGTCAAATAATTTTCATTTTCCCGTTATTTCATATATCAAAATTCTGAACTCAGCCCCTCCCCTTGAGGTTCTTTGATACCTTGCTTTAGCAACTTTTAACATGAGATAAAACTATTTTTTTGTATGATTTTTTCAATTTTATATTTGGTCCCCTCAGCCCTGTAACTCCTTTTTTACTTCTACTGTTGTAAAAATAAAACAATTTTTTTGAATATAATTTTCTTTGTTTAGTGGATTAAATCTTCTGTTTAGTACCTTGCAACTTTTTTTGAAATATTAAAAAAAAATATATACATCCGCGCTTGCACGACGCCAACAACTATTAATTTTTATGGTTGATTTCATTTATTACAAAAATTTATTATTATATTTTTTCCTGTACTATTTGTTAGCAAAATTTTAAACCATCATTGAGGTGTTGCTATGGTATGTTTACTTAAAAAAAAATTTTTTTAACAAGTTTATTAAATATGTATTAAAAACGTATGTAAATATGACATGATAATATCATATTTGGTCAAACAACAACAAATGAACTTATGGAAAGTTCAAACAGTGAACCTCGCTGGAATCCCTATTTACCCCGTTAAGACAAAAATCCCCGCTCCTTTTTTAATAAAATATGTAGTTTATTTGAATTAAATTCAACCTTTTTAAAAATTATGATTCAGCAAAAAGTTCATATCATTGGAAAATTCTTTTATGTATGTTATATTAATACATCTGTTTTAAGATTCTTAAATGAATGTATTATGATTATGATAAATGAAGTTGCCAATAGGAAATTGAAAAGAAAAAAATATACTTAAGTGATTTAAGAAAACCTGTAAAAATCAACGTAAAAGTGATTTTTACGTACACTACGCAAAATAATTCTTGTTTTAATGGGAGTTACAATAGTTATATTAATTAAGTGCTTACTAGTTGCACAATGATAAAACGTAAAATTTAAAAGCTTGATAAAATAAAATTCATCATGATTAAATAACTTATTTACTTCTAATTTTGTCAGAAAAAAAAAATTTACTTTTTAACAATATTTTCTGTTTCCAAATTATCAGCTTGTAATATTCAAACATTTCTTTAAATTTTTTCTTCTGCATCTTAAAAATTTGGGAGAGAAGTTCAAAATGTTGAATCTTGCAAAAAAAATTCATACTATATTTGAGTATATCATGAGTGTACATGATCTTTTCAGATTTTTTAATACAAAAATTTTTGAGAAAAAAATTATCAAATATTGACACTCGAATACGGTTTCTTATTAGAGAACAAAGTAAGGCTGCCGTTTAACTGAAATTATTGTAGGTACGAAATGTGTCAGAATAAAAAGAAATCATTTTTATAGATACCTTAGTACAAACGGAAAATGTTCGACAAAAAAAATCTAGCCGTACCAGGCACTTTTCAAAAATATTATCATTAACAGTCGTACAGTTTCAAGTTTGTAAAGTACAAGAGAAGATGTGTACATCTGCGCAGGCCAGGAGACTTCCCCATTCCTCATCTCTCTAAATGATACTCCTAAACCTCTTTAACGATGTGACGTATGATTAACCATACGGCAATAGTGGTTAACTACAAATAAGATAACATTATTCAAACTTAAGACTTGCTATGATCTTGAAATTTATAAGTAGTGATGGAAAATGCCATGACATAACTGTCCATGTTTGTATATGTGTTTGCTTACGAAAAGAAAATTGTTTTCCGTGTAAAATAAGAGGTAATAGAAATGTGTTCTCTGCATTCAATGTTATAAAGGTGTGAACATTTTTGTACCAATTTTATTGTTACTTACAATTTTTACTATATTTTTTTATGCTTGATTTTTTAAAAGATTTGTTGTTAGGGAGAATTTTGAAATTAGACACACGTAATGATATTATTTCTCTGTTTTTAATAAGCAGAATTATTTATTTTAGTACTCCAATAAAATACTACGATACTTTATGTGTCAAACATGACTCATGTTGATACCACCTTCATCAAAAATTCATGTGGTAAAATAACTAAAAAAAAAATTAAGTGACATTCAATAAATATTTAAAAATATTTATGGAAGCAAGGAATTTCACAGATATAAAATTAAACAAGTATATATATAATACATAAGAATATAAAATTACATTGAACTTTTAAAAAAAATATAGTATACTTGAGCGCATCATTTATTTAAAAGAAAAAGTTAATAGTTTGACGAAGTTTTTTTTTAAATTTATCTACCTTTTAAAATGTAAAAACAATCTTATGACTAATAAAGATCAATATTTCCTAAAAATTCACCGAAAACTTTATTGTAATACATATTCTTAAAATAATTAACTTCGCAGAATGATAAAAATAAATGGTATCATATTTTAAACGAACAAAAAGCATAGAAATATTGATGTAAAGGAATGCATTCGTTTTAAATTATCATTCAAATGATAAACATCTAATCGACATCTTTTATCCCATCGAAGTCATAGACACTGTATTTGTAAGTGTAAAAAATTATTTTCCATTTCTAAAGGTTCCCTTAGTTTGTATACAAGAAGTTACAATTACGTATATATTTTATTTTAATAACTTATTTACTAGTAAAATATTTTCCAAGTGCATTTATACATTTTTTTTTTTTTTTACTACCGACTTTTCACAATATTAGAAGAACCTAAGACAAAATGAGAAATGACTAAGATTTTAAGTTGTAATAATGATGCTATCCGTTTATAAAGAATCTTGTTAAATCATTCTTGTGGAAATATTCTTTGTCGTTCAATTTTTTGAAATATTGAGCTTTATTCTTTTTGTATCTTTAATTCGTAATAGTACTTTCGAGAATTTTTGTTACTAGAGGAAATATTAACATTTAATTGTAAATGAGATATCAAAGTAAACAGAATAGTGGTTTAATAGTTTCTTAAATAAATATGCGTCTACAACTTGTTTTCAAAAGATGGAGTATTCTTAGAGAATGTATACATGGAGGAAGCATTGTATGCTCCGACCGCGAGACGAGATGAGAGAGACAAAAGACACATAGCAGTACAACCTTTCTCTCTCTTACACGCCTCTGATTGGTTGGCCCCCTTCCGTATATATAGGTATAGTCGTGTCCACGAGTGGCGGTTGTGGGGGAACAGAGCAGATATATGTAACCTAAGCTCTGATGAAAAAGAACTTATAGAATAACAAGAGAATATAGAATACATCTTCTTTAAGTATAGAAGGCCAAAGCGAAATTTCGAGCAATACACACTAAAACAATAATCTTCTATTAGAAAATAATTAAAACAACAAAATTTGAATAAAAATTTCCAATTTTTGTAAAAGCTCTCATACCTGGTTAAACACTTCATGTATGGCTAATGACTCAATTAGAATGTTGGTCTTCGATAGCTGAGCGGTCAAGAATGCTCGATTAGCTTTTGTGCTCTGGGCTTGGATCTGACCTGTGCTTTTTTTTCAGGTATATATTTTCATAATACTTTTTTTATTATGTTTCGTTTGTTTATAATTTTTATGTATTTTTATAAATACATTTATTTTATTAGCTTTCACATTGTAATAATAAGATTTAAAAAACTACTCTTGGCTAATGCCAATAAAATACTAATGCAAGCATAAATTCAATAGTGTACTATTACAACACGTATAATTTATTTTTTATTGGCATTACTCAATGGAAACCGACGGGAAGGTGGCAGTATTTTTCATCAGGATAGGATACATGTAGGATAAAGGGCATATTAGATATAAGAACCCCAATAAATCCGTACTGATCAATGCAGTAAATAATTAAATAAATAATTTTTACACTTGCAATAATAATAATATACAAAAAGTATTCACACATTTTTGCATGAGTATTTTATTGGCATTAGCCTAGAGTAGTTTTTTAAATCTTATTATAACAGTGTGAAATCTTATAAAATAAATGTATTTATAAAAATATAAAAAAATTATAAACAAACGAAACGTAATAAAATAAGTATTATGAAAATATATACCTGAAAAAAAAATAGCACAGGTCAGATCCCAAGCCCAGAGCACAAAAGCTAATCGAGCATTCTTGACCGCTCAGCTATCGAAGACCAACATTCTAATTGAGTCTTTAGCCATACATGAAGTGTTCAACCAGGTATGAGACCTTTTATTAAAATTGGAAATTTTTATTCAAATTTTGTTGTTTTTAATTATTTTCTAATGGAAGATTATTGTTTTAGTGTGTATTGCTCAGAATTCCGCTTTGGCCTTCCTTATTAAAGAGGATATATTCTATATTCTCTGGTAATATTTTTTTTTATAATAAAGTACTTTTTCATCAATGCTTAGGTTACATATATCTGCTCTGTTCCCCCACGACCGCCACTCGTGGACACGACTATACATATATATACGGAAGGGGGCCAACCAATCAGAGGCGTGTAAGAGAGAGAAAGGTTGTACTGCTATGTGTCTTTTGTCTCTCTCATCTCGTCTCGCGGTCGGAGCATACAATGCTTCCTCCACGTATATATTCTCTAAGGGAGTATTTGACAAAAATCTCCCCCTTAAGGAGGTTGAATACCTTCGGGTCGTGAGAGAGAGAGATCAGACTTTGTGCCTTTTTTAGGTTATAAATACGTGCACACGTCTTGTAGTTTAATATGGAGTTGTACTGTTTTGCATGATAAAAAGGCAGATGTTAATTTACTTTTGACTACAGTTTTGTCCAAATCTGACTGTTGATTGTATTAAAATTTTTTATTATAAGAGCCGCTTTAGACCATCTCCCATAAGAACGCATGTAAAATTCACTTAATTTGTTTCATTAATTTCTCGATTTATAAGTACTCAAAGTTGTTTAAACTTTGCATAAATTTATTTTATACATTATTAAAGCTCCGCATAAATTTTAGTTCAAAATTGACTGTTAATTGCGTAAGGTAGCCAACGTCTAATGTAACAATTCGTTTTTAATGAAAATTTCTGTATTACGCAGATTAACTCAAGTGTTATCTATTATTTCTAAAGTTTTTTTTGTTGAATCGTAGAGGTCTTATCCCGTGAAATTAAATCCACTTCTAACTTTTTTTTTTTTCTTTCTAATTCTGATCCTTATAAAATAGTTTTATTAATGTTTTTTAAACTGTATTAGTGTTGAAAGTGCCTGTAAGTGCAGATAAAAGTTTTATAATTTTGTTCATTTATAATTTTGAAAATATTGTTCAAGTCACTGTTTACTTAAATAATCATTATGTAGAAGTTTTATTTGTAAAATGTCATTAGTTGAGTATTTTCAAGTTGCTGTAAAGCATTTTTTTGGCATTGATAAATTAAATAGTTGACAAGATTTATCTTCATATTTATGGATTTTAATCATGCAAAGATGTGTAAATTTTTCGTTGCTCACACTGAAATTTTTCATAAAACAGTTTTTTAATTTTTCGATCTATTATTACCTTAAACATATATTTTGAAATTTACAATAAAGCAATGAAATGCCTCGGCTATAAAAGTAACATGCTTGTATTAATTGTTAAATCGAGAATTTCTTTTTAATAAACTGACCGTGATAGCAGTTTCTTTATGTTGCGTAAGTAATATTGTAATGTGCGTGCAGTTTTTAAATAATGTCGCTTTTTAAATTTAAATTATTACAGTTTAAAAAAAAAATAGTTGAAGGTCGTTGGGATAAATAATATTAATTCTTATTAATATTTTTTTTATCAGTTAAAATAGCTGTGAGATACAAAAAAAAAAATAAAAACTAATTACAGTATTGATATATTTGAATTGTAAGAAAGTTTAAGCCCGTGTAATTAGATTGAAAATGATGCATTAATTTATACTTTGCGATTCCTTAAAAACAGAACTTTTTCAACATTTTGCGAAATATCACTTCCCAAGTATTTTTTTACCATACACATCTCAATAGTTTTTTTGTTCCTTAAGTAATTGTCTATAAACTAGCACTGGTTCGAAGTGATTAAAAACAAAGAAATGTAGAGAATGGACGATGCGATACAATAGAAATTAAGTTAAAACATAGATGTCAATGACAAAACAAAAATTAAGACAGAATAAAAAAAAAGAAATCTCATTACAGACAAAGAATGACTACATTCAAGTCAATAATTCATAGTAAAGATGAAAGTACAATAAGCAGACAAGGATAAGAATATCTTAAGTATCAAGTTAGTTCAGAGTGAGACAGCTTTCATAGATAATATCTCTTGACACGGTAATCGAGTTAAGTCGAAATTAGTTTCGTTAGCCAATCATCTGTAAAAAATCGTTTGGTATCAATTAAATTGAGATTTGGTTTTTGAATATCTTTGACATATCTTAGTGTTGGGTTCAGCTTATGGTATGTATTACCATGTAGATGTCTTGCTTGTTCCTTATTACTATCTCTGAATAAATTATCGTACTGTATACAGTGCAAATATGGTGCAATAGACATATTGTCTGGGGACTCTCATAAACACATGGACCCTCATGTGCATAGTGCCCGTAGGGTAGTGATGCAAATAGCACGATACTGTGTCAGTGAAAGAGGGAGTACAAAACGACGAGCTATTAGATGAGGTCTGAGCGTTGTATATACTAGTAGGTCTTTGCTATTTGTACGCTTTGCGCCCCAATCCCTCAATACTCTATGTCAACGTGCAAGTTGTGTGATTCAATATAATTATTTATTTTTTGTCTTAAAATATGTATCATGTGATTTTATACTCTAAAAAGTCACGTATATGGCACACAAACATTTTCATGATAAGAAATAGATTTTTTAGAACAGAAGTTAAATTAGAAGGTATTGTTAAAATTGAAGATATTTTTGTAACAACTAAATATAAAAACTTAAATTTCACTTGCAGTTTTTCAAGTTATTCAAGTAATTTTAATTTTACACTTAAATTTCTAATAGAAAACAAAAAATTTGTAGTGTCAGAAGTAGTTAAATAAGTTAAAGAGAAAAATAATTCAGAAAAAAAATGTGTCAAAAATGAGAACCAATAAAAATAAAACTGTCAGACACAAAAAAAAATTCATAAAAACAAGCTGTTTTAGTAAACGTTTTTCAAAAAAATTAAAGTCATCATATATATATGAAATTGAATGTAAAAAAGAATATCAGAGTTGTTTATAAAAGATTAAGGTATTATGGGACGAACTTGACCTTAATTCTTTTAATTATAAATAGCATTTTTACTTCACTCATAATATTGGCACTAAATAATGCAAAAGAGAAAAGATTATTGTGATATCGATTATAATATCTTAAATCATCATCGTTTTTATAGTTGCTTTAATTTATTATCATACAGACTTAAAGCAGGTAAAAACATTCTTCCACGTTAATACAATTAAATTTTTGTCATTTACTCTGCCAAAATTTGGCACAATGTAATTTTTTATACCAATATTTTAGAGTCCTACTGCTCTAATTTAGTAATAAGAACTTGGGTTGAACAGAAATGAGTTCGTAATAATTTAACAATAGGTCGACTTACCATAGCGCTTTCTAAGGACTCCAAGCGTTTTTTGTTGAACTAATTTTTAACCGCATTAATGAAGCAAAATCTTTTGGAATGTTTAGAACTATTGACGGTATACTTTCTTGTACATTTAAAGATGCTGATATTGCTTTAGATTCAGTGGAACACAACTTTCTAGTTCATAATATTTTTGATGAAGCGTGTAACATTATGCTGCCATGACAATTGAGAAAATTTTTTGCGTGATTTTTTAACGTCTGAAGATATTTAAGGCAAAAATCTATGAAAAAATTCCAAACAGTTTTGTATCAAAAATTTGTAAAAAAAGAAAATATAATGCTTTATTACAGCCACATTCAGTTTTTAAATTTTAAGGAAACTCAAAAAAATTCTTACAAAAGCCTTAATAATAGTTGAAAGAATACAACGTGATTTATGTCATACAAATATCTATCATTGTACTAAATAAGTTGTGTTAAGAGAAGATTTTAGATGGATTCTTTCAGTTTCAAAAAATAAAAATAGAAACATGATTTTTTTTAAAAGTATTAAATAAGTATCAAATCATTATAACTTCGGTCATTGTTTCGTATTCTTAAACTTAATATTAATATTCGTTGAATTGACATAGTGTTTTAAAAATGTTGTTAAATATTAGAGAACGAAAAATTTAATTATTGCAAATTTCAAACGAATGAGAAACAACTGATGTTTTTTCCAATATTTTTGGTTTTGGTAAAGATATTAACTTTCCAATAAATAACGTTATACTTCGTATAAGAATTATACTTACTCTTAGAAAAATAAAATTTTAAATCATGTCAAAAAAGAAATAAAATCTGTAACGGGGTGTGTGGGGAGAAAATCCTCGACGACACTTCTTGTTGAACACACAGGCTAGTTTGTCTGTATTAACGTCTCTGTCACTACATATCTTATCTTATCTTACTAATTTATAAAGCAAAGTCGCTAAAACCGTTGTAATCACTAACCTAAATGAGTACACCCATTAGATGCCATGTTAAATTGAAATATACATCATCGTTAATAACTCGCTTCCAAAGCTGTGAACAGTCTTAAAATTTAAACTGGAGCTTTATCTTGCAATTGAGTTGCGTTGAGAAGAGTGTTTTGTGCAATTTTCGTGATGTAATCTGAATTCCCGACCAACAGTGTAATAACCTTGCTACGTTCAGCAGACTCACTTAAACATAGACAATTAAAGAAAAAAATGTGTGTATAGCAGCATCTTTGTTACATTATTAAGACTGCAGAAGGATTTATGCTAATATGTAAAGGTATTCTAATCTTTTTTGAAGTTCTGTTACGGAAACAGTTCTTATGTATGTTCAGATTATCAAACGATGTTGAACATACAGTTTGATAGGCTACTGTGAAGTTTTGGAGCTTCCACTTTTATCTCCATAATGTAAATATCCTTGAATTTCACTGCGTAATACGAACTTGTTATGTTTCCGAAAAATATGTTAGAAATGTAACTTTTTTTTGAGAAAAAGAAGTAAGCCAAGTAGTAGATATGAGGCAGCACTTTTTTTTAAGTTTATAGGTTCCAATATAATTTATTTACTTTTTAGATGCAAAAACTATTCTTAGGCATTTTTTGTTTCTTTTTTTAATTTATATGCGCTTATACGTAAAAATATAGTGTTTGTTTCTTGTAAAATTTATGTATTGAATGAATTTTTAATAAATTTTGAAAATGCTACAAAGATACATGTTATTGGAGGTTTAATAAAAGTGGCTTGAAAGATTTGGATTCAAGGTCACTGATCTGACAGACTATCTACCGTTCGAACTCCCAAGATTGGTTACTACTTACACACATCACAACGGAGCTTACAAATCCATGTGTGCTTTTTATAATGTGAAGTGAATGAATAAATTTTATTTTACTATGAAATAGGTTGATGACAATAATACTGTAGAGCTGTAATAATTCATTGTATTGTATTGTATTTTAAGATCAAGATTTTACACGAAATCATTTTGTAAATCATGTACACTTTTTAATTACAAACTGATTTTAAAAAGTAAAACAAAAAAATGTTTAACAATTATTATCCTACTTTTTTACATTCTACATTATTATTCAATGCGTTCGCTAACACAAAAAGTTTTTTGTTTGCATATAACTACCTTGTGCACAAGCTGCACACGATTTCGCACATTCAAACGTCATACCAATGAGATTGTCAACTAACTAAGCAATGAAGAACTTGCATATTACAGAGCACGAATGAGATCTACATTTCACAATAACGGCATATACATATGCACATTTTTTAAACGCTAAGCTACGTTGCTATCCGTATATTTTGGATAATAATAATACTTATTTAACCTCGTAAAAGCATGCGTACGCTCGCGCGTGTTGCATGTGTGCGCTCGCGCATATATGCAAACGCTCCTGCATGCATGCGTATGTTTGTACAAGAGTAACGTATAAGCATGCATGTTATTCCCTATGAGTGTGCATGTGTATATGCAAGGGTGTGCATGAAAGATCATACAGACATACATTGAGTACTTTGCGAAGAATGATGTATATATAACGCATGGGCTCCACCTTACAGCACCACTGGCGTAGTATTTCACTATTGCCACTACAATGTTATAAGTGTTAAAAAAAGGAGAGAAAAAAGATAGATAACGCATAAACCCTTGCCTAATAGCACAATGAAAAATAAGGAGAGCACTCGGCGGACTTATATATATATATATATGTGTGTGTGTGTGTGTGTGTGTGTGTGTGTGCGTGTGTGTGTGTGCGCGCGCGCGCGCGCGTGTGTGTTAATAAATAGTGACTTATGCGGACTTCACGTGCTTCTAACATATATATTAATAACACGATAGAATTGTGGGGACATCTGCATAATTCCACTGTTGTCCTCATAATAACCCTTACATACCTGTAATTGCCCGTTAATATATATATATATATATATTAGTGAAGCTCCGCCCCCTGCGCCCTCCGCGCGCCAACTCCCCCCCCCACCATTGTTGTGTTATACGAGTAAGTCAAAATTTTTTAAAATAAGCTTTGCTTTAATATTTTATAAAGCATTAAAAAATGATAAAAATAATTATTAGTATAAGAAAAGATATGTTAAAGTATATTTGACGGAATTCGGAAGACTACGGCATTTTTTAAAAATACTTGGAAATGCATGTTCCACGCTAAGGAATAATTACTGGGCTGCTTTTGAGAAAATATGAAGAACAAGCTGCTAATTTTAAGTAAAAGTGGTTAAGTTGATATAGAAAAAGGGATGTGCCTTTAACTTTTTTTTGATGAGCTTCACTATTCCTTCAAGTGAACCCCTTTTTTTAATGAGCTGTCTATCCTGTACGTGTCAATAGATATTTCTAAGACCTTATTCTAAACTCTTATAACTATCTCTGCCCCCTCCGCGCTCTGCGCACCAACACCCGTAATTGCAAATATAGATTTACAAAGTATGGAAAAAAAATAATAATAATGATTTTTTATATGTAAAGCTATAATAACATCTCACAATGAATACACGCATTTTTTTAACAAAAAAATTTCAAATAATATTGTAGGAACATTAATAACGTATTAAAGTATTAATAAAGCAACTCACAAAGGAGTAGATAAATCAGACGATAATATTTATATTCATTTCCCTGCAGAATATTTGAATAGTATTAAAGAAGATCTTCCTCCACACGAATTAAATCTAAAAATTGACGCTATTGTTATGTTAATACGAAACTTTAACGTATTTAAAGGACTTTGCAATTAGTACAAGACTACGAATTACAAAATTATTTAAATACAACATCGTAGCTGAAATAATCACAGGTGAAAAAAAAGGAAATAAAGTCTTTATTCCAAAATTAATACTAAATATAAACAATTCTTCTTTGCTACCATTTATATTGTACAGAAAACAATTTCCATTTACCTTCGCTTTTTCTATGGCTATCAATAAATCTCAAGGTCAAAGTTTTGGTGCCTTAGGATTATACTTTAGAAAACCATTATTTTCTCATGGGCAATTATGTGTTGCACTGTCTAGATGTGGAAACCCAAAAAAAGTTTTTATCCAAATTAAATCAGAAAACAAATTTAAAATCTAAAATATTGTTTAGAAAGAAATTTAAGAGTAACTGAAAAACTATTCCACCGTTAATTACTATTTTTATAATTCCTTGCAAACTTCTTCTTTCATCAAAAAAGCAAATTTCAGTACCGTCTAGTACCCAGATTTATGAAATCATAAACAATCCGTTTTATGTAATATGTTTTTAAATATACCATCAAGAATGCCAAATTTTATCAGTGTGACAAATGTAACTCAAAATTTTTAAATCAAAAGTGTCCATCATCGCATGAAATAATTCACAAAAAAAATTTTTTGTATGTGATTTATGTAGCATTATAATATAAGAGAAGAAAAACTATTTGCGTTACACAAAGAAATGCCAAATCATTGAGAAAAATTTTAAGTGTATTAGGCTTTACAAATTTATAAGGCTATAGATATATTATAAAGCTTTACAAATTTATTCACATCATATATGGGGGAGCTGTGGGAGAGCTGAAGGGGTGCGGAGAGGAGGTGAGAGAAAGCAGTAAAGAGCTAGCAAAAAAGTAGGATTACCAAAAAAACGCAAAAAAATTAAAGAAGAACTACTTTATTTGAGGGGGGCGCCGGGGAAGCGGGTGGAGAAAAACCTCGCTCTAACTCTTACGACTATGTGATAAAGGAAGATATGTACTAATGGGGCTTCGCCCCCCTGCGCGCTCCGCGTGCCAACCCCCTACTGTTCTAACTTGAAACAGGAGTCTTTAAATTTCATGTGTTAGTGGGGAGGGGTTGGTGCCCAGACTTTCGTGAAAAAGAAAAGTTTTTGATCTACATCGTTGAGCATTAGTTATATCTCAATCGGTAAATTTTTACACCACCCAGAAGGTACTATTGTAGTACGTTAAGAGTTTTTTTTTTAAGAACTCTCCGTTATGTTTAGAAAAAAAGGTATACGATGGTTTATTATTGATGAAATTCTAAGCAATAAAAAGTTTCAATTACTTCAATCGCATATAAAATATTTAAATTTCATGTAACATATATTTTATATTATTTTTGTTACTATTATGCATTTTATATTTTATTAATTGATGTAAGTGGTAAGAAATAATTTTCCATTTTCAGATTCAATAATAAATATTTAAATGATTTCTTTACAGTATTCATCACTGTAAATTGAAAAAATCGCTTGTACTTTGTACTATTAAAATGTAATTGAAAATCAAACTAAGGTAAAAGTACTTATTCGTGAAACATGTCCCTATTATGAAAACTCAAGATTGAATAATCATGAAAATTCTAATAATAAAAATAAAATATACTGAAAAATCTCTATAATACTACCGTATCAAATTAACAAAAATAGTAAACAATTTTAAACATTATTATATTAAAAAATATATTATTATGAATCCGGTTTTCATAAGACGAACAGTTTGAAACATAACCTGAAATATGTGATGTTCCTATTTATAAAACGCACGAGCCCATTTAATTAACATGTAAATTTCATAATTGGGACTTGTGTCTCTTAAATATCGACACAACTTTTTAGCTATTCCATAGTTATGGACATTTTGATCGTGTCAATATTATCAATATCGTATCAATTTGTTCAGAAGAGTATAGCGCTTCTATTAAAACCAAAAATTATGGACGTATGACTATTATTTTATTTAATATTGGTCGATGAAACGTAACAATCGAAATTTGTATCCATAATACGTACTTTTACCTTAAATATTTTTTAAATTTTTTAAAACGAACAATAAAAAAGTAAGCATAAAAGGGGATGGAAATTGTGTACTCAGAACTTTTTTCTTATTTTCTGTATAGTGATATAGATTTCCACATGAGAGCTCGTTCTTAAGTAATCAATAATGCTGTAAATAAATGACAAAATTATTATAAATTTATAGTAGGAAACGATTATTATCCAAATGTTAAAAGCAGTAATAAATACATTAACATAATGTTCAAAAATGCGACTTGTGGTACAAGTATTCAAATTAAAAGCTTCTTAGACTTATTACATGTTTACGTTGCCGTTAATTTCTCGATCAATGATATTCAAATATATGGAAATTCAAATAGTAATCTTAAACTAAAAATTAATCTTAAAGAAAAAATTTAATAAAAAATATTGCAATTAGTCGATTAAACATTGTACCTCCAAAAGATCATGAAAGATTTTTTTTTTAATTTGTATTAAATAAAGTAACTGGTTTGACATCGTTTAAAGACATTAGAACAAATAATGGAATAGCTGATAAAACTTGAAAGACACTGCAATTGCAATAGGTTTAATAGACAATGACGAAAAAATCGATATTATTTTTAAAGAAGCAATTGCTGTTATGTTTCCCTATCAGTTAAAACAATTTTCCGCTTAGTTTTTAATTTCAGAAAACGTTCAAGATGATAAAATATGGAATAAATACAAAGAATTTTTTAGAAAGGGTTTGCCTAATAATAAAGATAATTTAGCTTTTTTACAAAGTAATCAAATTTTAGAATCAGAAGATAAATCATGTAGATGCTTTTATTAACCTACACTTAAAAAAAGGAGAGTAAGAAAGAAGATATAAAAAATCAAATACGTTTTAGTAAAGAAATACTGAACTCGATGTATGAAAGCTTAAATAATGACTTTTTAATATATTTTATATTATTTGCAATTAAAAAAAATAACATTTTCTTTGTAGATGGTCCTGAAGGGTCAGGAAAAACTTATTTCTATAAAACGTTAATTTATTTTTTATTTCTCAAAATAAAAAAAATCATGTCAACGGCATGGACTGGCATAGCATCAATTTTGTTTCCAAGGGGGATGACCAGTCATAGAACTTTTAGACTTTCTTGAGATCTTAATAATATAGAGAGTGCATTTTTAAAATTTGAGCTGGATAAACAAAAATAAAAAGTTAATTTACTCATTTAGGATGATGGTTTAATGATTCCAAAAGGAGCATTGAAAGTAGTAGACAGAACGTTAAGAGATTTATATAATACTGAAAAATATTTTGGAAGTAAATAATTATTTTAGAAGGGGATTTTCGACGGATTCTCCCTGTGATCAAAAACGGTAATAGAAAATTATACTTAAAAAAACTATTAAATCTTCATTTTTATGAAACTCATTCTAAATTTTTAAATGAGAAATCAATATTCGTTCTAACGATGAAGAATTTTTAAAATTATTATTAAAAATTGGGGAAAGGGAAATAAAAACTTTTAAGATTTCTAAAAGATGGATCTCAAATGTTGTATGTTCTCAATCGTTTTCTAATATCTACACTTGTTCGATGAATAGTGTTATACTTACATCGCATAACAAGAATACCTCTTATTCAAATAACGAAATTTTTAAAAAAATGAACTGGAAAATCTACAACTTGCTATAGGAAAGATTTTATAAAGATTATATTAGAAGTTATTAAGGGGTTGATAAATCAGACGATAATATTTATTTAAATTTTTCGTCGGAAATGTTGAACAATATTCGTGAAGGATTACCACCTAATGAACTAAATCTGAAAATTGGTACAATAGTGACGTTACTGAGTAATTTAAGTACATCAGATGGACTCTATAATGGAACACGTTCATAAATCACAAAATTAATATGGTATAATATACAAGAAGAAATAATCACTAGAGAAAAAATTGGAAATATAGTATCCATTTCAAGAATAACTTTAGACGCAGGAAACTTCTCAACATTACCGTTTATTTTGTATCGAAAACAATTTCCAATGGCTGTGGCATTTACTATGATAATAAACAAATTACAAGGTCAAAGTTTTGAAAATGTAGGTTTGTATTTTAAAAAAACCCTTGGTTTCTCATGGTCAATTATATATCAAAATAATACAAAAATAGAAAATATTATTTAGGAAGAAATTTTTACATAATTTATTGACTCTATTTGATGATTTTTATAGATAAATTTGCAATATCTATGGTAATGAATTGAAAGTTACTTAGGAATGTTTCATTATTCAACAAGTATACATGACATGATGCATGAAAAATGGTGTGAGGGTGCTGTAAGGGGTCTGTAGAGGGACAGACAAAATTATGTGGGGGAGGGGGCTGTGAAGGGTCTAAGGAAAAAGTAAGAAAATGTCAAATTAGCGATGAAAACGGTCAAATTTCAGCTTATTTGTTGGGGGCTGTGGAGGGTCTGCGGGGCTGGGGGGAGCTGTAGGGGGGGACATGTGGATTGCCCCACATAAACAACTACATAACATAGGGATAAATATATATAACGTCCCGCGCCCCCCTGTGCGCTCCGCGTGCCAACTCCCCACTAACAGATAAAGTAGACAAAATAACAACATTACTTATCTAATTATCAATGCAGACTAAGAATAAGTTCACAATAGCAGAATACGCCACTTACAAAGGAGTTGAGTTAACAGGTAATAACATAAATATTAATTTTCCATTAGAATTTTTAAATAATATCAGGAAAGGTCTTCTACCACACGAATTGACATTAAAAATAAATGCCACAGTAATGTGATTAAGAAATTTAAGTATATCAGACGGTCTTTGTAATGGCACAAGATTAAAAACAACAAAATTATTCAAGTATAATTTAGAAGCAGAAATATCAACGGGAGAAAAAAATGGAAACAATGTTTATATTCCTAGAATAACATTGTTTGACACCTAGAATGACAGAGTTTTGATTCCTTAGGATTGTATATTAAAAAACCTTCATTCTCTTACCGACAATTATACGTTGCTTTATTAAGATGTCAGAATCCAAAAAGAATTTTTATTCAAATTGAGTCCGAGAATACATAAGAAATTGAAAATGTTAGTAAGAAAATGACAAATGTTAGTTCATAAAAACCATAAAAAAAAATATGTGAAAAAAGTGGTAAGGATTTTAAAAGAACAGATGGGTTGAAACCACACATAAAATGTCACAAAATTTAATTAACAGAATGAATTATTGTTGCAAAAGCTTAATTGTGTTTGTCTATTCAACTATACCTTCTCCTGAATTCTGTCTTTTTGTAAATAAAGTCCTCAGTTAATCAAGAATTTTATATTCGGGTAAAGTACACATGGACCAGAGAGAAATTCTAAATGTAAAAGTTCAATCAAATTAAATAATAATGGTCCTTTACAGACATATAGTGAGTAAGGGGGAGAGAATAGAGAGAGGGGGGCCTATGATCAGTGACTTAAAAAACCCTACAAACGAGGTATGACTTGAGTACTAAATGACATAAATTTTTTAACATTTCAGATGGCAAAATATTCTATAAATAAGTTTTTTTTGGGGGGGGAGGTGGAGGCGGAGGTGGAGGAAGAGCGAGGTGAAGCCGAGGGGGAGCTGATGAGGAGCGGGGTAGAGGTTACTTAAATATAGTTTGCTTAAAAATAACGTAAAAGCAAGCAAATAACTATGTGAATCGAGGGGGAGCTGTTTGGGAGTAGTGGAAAGTGGGGGGGGGGGCGGAAACCCACCTTTTTCAATACAACTGTATAATATTTGGATACATATAGGGAATTCCACGTCAAGTGAATCGGTCAAAAAATAGTTTAGGCGAAAGTCCATGGGAATCGATAGTCCTTAGTGAGAAATCATTACTCTAATTTTTCAGAATTTCTTACTGACACCAAAGCCGACAGTGACGGTCACAAATTTGAAATATTTTTTTAGACCCGATTCTTTCCAATTATTTTGCTACAAAAAAAAATAAAAAAAAGGGCTACATTTTTTAAATTTTTCGACGTAAAATCGTTTGAAAATATTTTCAAAAAGATTTGAGGTTATGTAACCCTTCTTTTTCAAGTTTTGAAGCTTAAATAATTTTTTTCGCAAAGTATGTCACAATTTTTTTTTTATTTTTTTTTTTTTTCTGAACTTTATAGCAAATTCTACTTCCGTGATTTTTTGCGTCGTTAGCTTGAAACGGGAACAGGCGCTAGGTGGCGCTGAACATAATGGTCACCACATTAGACGCTTTTTCGCTTGGGTTGTTTTGCAACCAGATACAAAACTTATTAGTATTCATTGAGGCTGTCGATGATGAGTGTGTAGTTAAACTTTCTGAATTCAAAATGGCTGATCCAATATGGCGGACGATTTTTAAAAATATTCAAAAATAATTCTAAAAAAAATCGTATCGTATTTCTCGTTGAATTCTAAGTAAAAATTGTATCTTTTACTTTTTCTATTAAATGCATGTATTCAGAGCAAAAAATTCATGAAAGTTTTATTATACGAATTCACGTCAGATGTCATTTTTCGTCCATTCATCAATCCGTTAGAATAATTACAATACATTTTCATTCATGCAATTAACTTTGTACATCGCCGATATCGAAATTAGTTTATAATCGACATTTGGTTATCTGAAATCAACATGGCGGATTCGATTTGGCCGCCAGTTCATTGTTTTCATGGAATTTAAATGCGAATATGAGCCAGTCTATGCTGTGGTAGTCTTTGAAGCTTATACGATTTCAAATGAGCTTCTATGTGCTGTTGTAGTCACTTAGGCTACAAGCCCACTTTGAAACTACCAGCCTATCGACTTATAACATAACCTTTTTGCAGGGATATTAAATGACCTGAACTTCTCATCTGGCCGTAAAATTCAACCTTACTTTTCAGTCATTTTTTTTGTTCAAGAATGTGATTTCGGTATCATATTATGGGCAGAGATGTTAAGAATACCTGACATCTACTAGACTCATTAGACCTGGGTCTGCAGGTCTGGTAAGTCTGATGACTTATCCGACCCAACTTAACAGCCTCATCAGTCTCGGGTCGGGTAGGTTTAGTAAGTCTGGTAGGATCAACTATATGTGCAAGAGCGCAAAAAAACGGGTGCTATGTAACCCAACGTGCTTTATACGTAAAAAATACTTACTCCCAAGGTGGTTAACCTGATGCGCTAATCAAATGAATCCTGAGCTATGTAACCTAATGCGCTTAATAGATAGTAAATAATTAAATCTCAAGCTGGCTTACAATCAAAAACATTGATATTAACAGCTTTGGAGTTGTTCAACTGGCTAAACACTACTGATAGACTGCTGGGCATAAATTTTGCATACTCTGACATTAAAGGATATAAACCAAACAAAAGAAAATTGAACAGCCAGTTTTACTCCAGTAACAGAATAAAGTCATTGCAAAATAAGCACTGTCTCATCAGCTTGGGAAACGGATTTGTGACAGCAAAAAATACTCTGAATCTATACGTTATGAAGATAATAAAATTCTTTGAAAGATATTAGTACATTTTTAAAAAAGGGAATTTATGTTCTTGAGAAGTAATCGGTTCTAATGTCTATCTGCAAGCTAAAATAAATCAACTCATTAAAAATATATATATTTATTAACTTGTCAACAAACCGCAAAACACATTTTTACAAAAGTTTAACGCAAAGCATAATACGAATTCATATTTAAAATCTATAACAACAATTAACTGGCTGCCATATTAAATCCGCCATGTTGATTTCAGATAACCTAACACATATGTCAATATCGATAATCTACAAAGTTAATTGTATACATGGAAACGTATTGTTATTATTCTTACGCATTGATGAATAGACAAAATATGAAATCTGACGCGAAATCGTATAATTAAACTTTCATGAATTTTTTGCTCTGAATACATGCATTTGATCGAAAGAGTAAAAGATACGATTTGTACTTAGAATTTAACGAGAAACACGATAAGATTTTTTTAGGATTATTTTTTAATATTTTCAAAAATCGTCCACCATATTAGATTAGCCATTTTGAATTCCGAAAACTTGACTACACACTCATCATCGGCAGCCTCCGTGAATACTCATAAGTTTTTCATCTGATTGCAAAACTTTGAAACCCAAGCGAAAAAGCGTCAAATTTGGTGACCATAATGTTCAGCGCCACTCAGTGGGCAAAAACAGATTTTTTTTGTTTCAAAATCGTAAGTCTCCAGAACGGTTAAAGATAAAGCCATAATTTTTTTCGGAAATTATAGCTTATTGAATTATCTATACAGGAAAAATATCACGAACCGCGCCAATTGGTCCCCTAACCCCGATAAAAATGGGGAATGATGTAAAAAATACCCATTTTTTCATTGGAAGTCGGAAATCTCTTAAACGAACATAGATATAATCATGAAACTTTTTGAAACATTTTGCTGTTGATACGGGGATAACACAAAAATTTTGTTAAGCAAAGTGCAGTTATCCCGTAACCTGCAAAAAACGGTTGATTACTTAAAAATAGAGGTTTTGTCATTAAGAATCCTAAAAAATGAAAACAAACAAAAATACAATTTTTAAACAATATAGTTGAAGAACCAGAAATATATGTAAGTTTTGTTAAAAGCGGCCTTTGGAGGTGGGCGACTTTGAACAAGGGGGTGTAGTTGGAAGAGATCGGAGTCACTCTCAAGTGTCTCAAGCCTTTCCTGTAGGTTAAACAACGATAGTGGAACTATGTCCGATGTTGTTGGTGTAAGTGGCTCCGTTTGATTCCTCGGAATCCGACTCAGAGGAGAGATGTGGCGTTTGAGCAGTGATACGTAGAGGCCTTGATGGGTTGGTCGCCAGGTTGACCAATGGTTTTTTTTTTTTTTTTTTTTTTTTTTTTTTTTTTTTTTTTTTTTTTTTTTTTTATATTACAAATTTTCCATATAACCTGTCACCATCTCTCCTCCCCTTGCCGAGGTCTCTTGGACTCGCCTCGATGATCGTCTCTAGATCAAGAGGTCTCGGGGTTTTGGAGTGGGGGTAATACCTGGACGACATATCCTCTGGATAAGTGGCTTGGGATCCTCCACCACCTCTGGGCTTGTAGCTGGTGAGGGTGTACTGGGTGGAGGTGGTCGTCGAGAGACAAATGTACTTGGTTTCAGTGGGGTGGTCCGAATCCTCTAGGTGGGGTCGCTTCTATGCTGACCGATGGAAGGAAGGGTTGTACCTTCAAAGAAATCCTCCGGGAACTGGATCGCTACGTCTCGAGTTGCCTTCCTGGGTTGGAACTCAATGGAGGTGACTACTGCATATCCCTGGGAGATACAATCGTCGATTTGTTGGCCCGGGGTCAAATGTCTCCTCTCCTGAGTTACAGGGGGGAGGTCATGAGCACCCAGAAACGAAGATAGGACTTAGGAAGAGGTTTTGGTGAAAAGAAGTTGTAAAAAAATTGTCCTGTATTGGTACAGTGATATTTATTGAATAAGTACTTAAAGTAATTTTGAGTGGCTTAGGAGATATGCAATACACGTATTTGCATATCTCGGATCGATACAATCAGTCGTCGCACAGTCCTTCTTATATACTTTACTTCGCTTTCTTACTTGCGATTTTGGTCGCCACCTGGCGAGCGATAGGTGGTACTATCAAGTACTAGATGGAAGTCGGTGCTGCGCGCGAAAGTTCAAAATTCAAATTTATGTTAAACGATTGAATTTAAAGAATATAGTTATTTAAATATATAATAATTATTGAAATAATACCCCTGACGGTAACAGTTTTTTTCCTGTGCTAAAATCTTTCCTAACCTAAAAAAATTATTAAATAGTGCAAAAGACACGTTATTCTCTTGAAAAGACTGTCACTGACTGTTGTAATATTCTCATCAGAATATTCATCATTATCATCATGAGAATATTCATTGCACTTGCTGAAAATCATAAGCCTAAACTTTTAAAACGAAATACTAAAACAATTATTAAAGATATTTATCTACCAACCACTTATCCACAAACCGTTCAATGTCTATTACACGCTTTTTCTTTTTCCTGTTTCTAGTATTTGATAGAGCTATTGTAGGATCAGTTTCGTAAACCGCTCTATTGAAATTATCCAAGAGTCTATTCACTCGGCTATTTGTGTTTGTGTGCTCCCAGTTTCTCTCTTTCAATTGTTGACAAGTTTATGAGCCACTATCATTAATATTAGTTTCTTTAGAAAACTCACAGTTCTACTTGAAATAATTTATTTCCATCTTCTTTTTACTTTCATAGGTTAGGATAGGACTTTAGACAAAAAAAATAACAATTTCTGTTTTTTTGACCTGAAACTTATATACTCAAAAGAGTTTCATGATCCTATCTTTATTAGTTCATAAGATTTTTTATTGTAAATAGTGGAACACGACTTTTCCCATGATTTAACTGTTTTTTGTAAATTAGATACTTCTTTATACAATAAGAAAAAAAGTTTTCATTAGTTTTTTGTTGTTTAGTAGAATTTTTCAGGGAGTTATTATTTTCTATCATTATTTGGTCATGTAATCTACGATTTTCAAGAGAATAACGTGTCTTTTCCACTATTTAATCATTTTTTTAGGTTAGCAAAGATTTTGACACAGTAAAAAAACTTGCATATATTTCTGGTTCTTTAACTATATTGTTTAAAAATTGTATTTTTGTTTGTTTTCATTTTTTAGGATTCTTGATGACAAAACCTTTTCTTAAAGTAATTAACCGTTTTTTGCAGATTAGAGGATAACTGCACTTTGCTTAACAAAATTTTTGTGTTATCCCCGTATCAACAGCAAAACGTTTCAAAAAGTTTCATAATAATATCTATGTTCGTTTAAGAGATTTCCGACTTCCAATGAAAAAATGGGTATTTTTTCCATCATTTCCCATTTTTTTCGAGGTTAGGGGGCCAATTGGCACGGTTCGTGATATTTTTCCTGTATAGACAATTCAATAAGCTATAATTTCCGAAAAAATTATGGCTTTATCTTTGACCGTTCTAAAGATTTACGATTTTAAAACAAAGAAAACGGTTTTTGCCCACTGTGCGCCACCTAGCACCTGTTCCCGTTTCAAGCCCACTACGCAAAAAACCACGAAAGTAGAATTTCTGATGAAGTTAAAAAAAAAAAATGAAGAAAAAAAAATCGTGTTATACTTTGCGAAATTATTTATATAAGCTTAAAAACTTTAAAAAAAAGAATTACATAACCTCAAATCGTTTTGAAAACATTTATTAACGATTTTACGTCAAAAAAACCACGAAATGTAGTCATTACTTTTTTTTTTTTTTTTTTTTCTTAACAAAATAATTGGAAATAATTAGGTCTAAAAAAGTATTCAAATTTGTGACCGTCATTGACAACTTTGGTGTCTATGATTTCTACAGCCAATTCCACATCCTCAGAGAGAATTCTCGCCCACCTTAACCCTCTTTTGCCGTTGAAAGCCACCTACCTTAGCAGGCCAGTTTTGACAATTTGACGCTCGACGTGAAGCCATCTTTAAAGAACTCTCTGCTGCTGCAGAAAAGTATTCACGAGCCTCAGAGTCAATCATCACCACCGACTGACGTACGCCTAATCAGCAACCAACAATACTCCCTGTAGATAGGGAGAAACACTTAGTGGCGCTCGACACACATAACCTACAAAACTCAACAACAAGCACGAGAGAAATATGGACCTCAAGACCCAACCTTCGAAACTCGTGAGCACCAGTTACACACCAGCATCTTGCACCTTGCAACAAGCCTCCGAAAAATATGGGAGCGGGTATCAGCCTCTACAATAATCATCGCTAACATTACCTCGAAACTTTACGTAACCTCACTCAAACTCACCCACAACGAGAACATCGATCGCCACCGACGCCCGAACACATACATCGACCTTTGGGAATCCACAACTTTACAGTTTACAGCAGACCCAGAGCCTCCTACAAGACCTGGTGAGGAGATCAAGCCACCTAATGCTAACGGCCAAAGGTCCTGATGGTATGTATCTCCTTATATCATGTAGTTATTTATGTGGGGCATTCCACATATCCCCCCACAGACTCTCCATATGGACTTCCCACAGCCTGCCCACAAATGAGCTGCAATTCGACCGTTTTCATCTTTAATTTGACCTTTTTTAATTTTTTCCTTAGACCCCCCACAGCCTCCCCGCACAATTTTGCCTATCCCTTCCTAGACCCCCCACAGGCCCCCACACCATTTTTCGTACATCATGTCATGTATACTTGTTAAATAATAAACCATTAATAAGTGACTGTCATTTTATTACCATATGAACTGCTGATTAATTTATAAGAATAATCAAGTAGAGTCAGTAAATTATGTAAAAATCTCTTTCCAAACAATATTACCCCTATTTCTGTGTTTTTTGCCTTTCTACTTAAATAAATAAATTATTTTTACTTTTGCATTTTGATAAAGCCACGTATAATTAACCATTAAAAAATAAAAATTTTTTTAAATTAAAACCTACATTATCGAAACTTTGACCTTGGAATTTGTTTATTGTCATAGCAAATGCCACATCGATTAGAAAGTGTTTACGATGCAAAATAAACGGTACTGTTAAAGAGTTTCCTGTGTCTAAAGTTATTCTTAGAGTGGAGACTCTATTTTCAATATTCTCTCGAGTGATTATTTCTCCTTCTATATTATACTGTAATAATTTTGTGATTCGTAAACGTGTTCCATTACAAAGTTCATCTAATATACTTTAATTTCTCAGAAACATCACTATTGTATCAATTTTTAGATTTATTTCATGAGGTGGTAATTCTTTAGGAATATTGTTCAACATTTCCGCTTGAAAATTTAAGTAAATATTATCGTCTGATTTATCAACCCCTTTATAAGTTGCGTTATCCTTACTATAGTAAGTTGTAATTTTTCCAGTTAGTTTTTTAAAAATTTTATTACTTAAATAAGAGGTGTTCTTGTTATGCAATGTTAGTAAAATACTTTTAATCGAACAATGGTAGATATTCAAAAATGATTGAGCACATACATAATTTGAGATCCAATTTTTTCAAATGTTAATTGTTTTTATTTCCCTTTTCCCAATTTTTAATAATAATTTTGAAAAGTTCTTATCGTTAAAATGAATATTAGTTACTAATTTTGAAATTTTGAATGAGTTTTATAAAAATAAAGATTTATTAGTTTGTTCAATTATCATTCTTCTATTACCGTTTGTCACTGGGAGAATCTGACGAAAATCACCTAGAAAAATAATTAACTTTCTTCGAAAATATTTTTTAGTATTACATAAATCTCTTAACGTTCTGTCTCATATTTCCGATGCTCTTTTAAGAATCATTAAAGCCTCATCCCAAATAATTAAATCAACTTCTCTAAATTTTTTTTATCTAGCTCAAATTCCTAAAATGCACTCTCTATATTATTAAGATCCAAAGGAAGTCCAAAACTTCTATGACTGGTCATCCCTTTTGGAAGCAAAATTAATGGTATGTCACTTGACATGATTTATTTATTTTGAGAAATAAAAAATAAATCAACGTTTAATATAAATAAGTTTTCCCTGACCCTCCAGGACCATCCATAAAGAAAATTTTTTTTTTTAGTTCGCAAACAATATGAAGTACATTTCTCTGGTCATTATTCAAACTTTTATACATCGAGTTAAACATTTCTTTACTGAAACGTAGTTCATCATCCATATCTTCTTTTTTACTCTCCATTTTTTTAGCGTAGGTAAATCAAAGCATCCACATGATTCATCTTCTCATTCTAAAATTTGGTTAATATGTAAAAGACTTAAATTGTCTTTATTATAAGGTAAACCCTTCGTTAAAAATTCTTTGTATTTATTTTATATTTTATCATCATAAACGTTTTCTGAAATTAAAAACCAAGCAAAAAATTGTCGTAATTGATATGGAAACATAACAGCAATTGTTTCTTGAAAAATATCATCGATTTTTTCATCATTGTCTATTAAACCTATTGCAATTGCAGTATCTTTAAAAGTTTTATAAGTGATCCCTTTATATGTTCTCATGTTTTTAATCAATGTCGAACCAGTCACTTTATTTTAAACAAATTTAAAAAAAAATCTTTCATGATCTTTTGGAGATTTCAACTTTAATCGACCAGTTGCAATATTTTTTTCTACATTTTTCCTGTTAGATTAATTTTTAGTTCTTAATTACTATTTGAATTTCCATATGTTTAAATATCATTGTTCGAGAAATTAATTATAACGTAAGCATGTTATAAATCTGAAAAGCTTTTAGTTTCAATACTTGTACCACAAGTTCCATTTTTTGACATTATGTTAATATATTTATTACTACTTTTCACATTTTGATAATATTTGTTTCTCTCTATAAGTTAATAATAATTCTGCTATTTATTTACAATATTATTGATTACTAAGAAACGAGCTTCCATGTGGAAATCTTCGTCACTATACAGAAAATAAGAAAAAGTTCTGAATAAACAATTACCGTCCCCTGTTACGCTAACTTTTATATTGTTAATTTAAAAAAAAAAAAAAACATTTAGTTTGGCAGAAATATAATCGCTTATACAAAAACACTAAATATATTACTTACGAAATATTAATAAATTGATGCTTCTTGTAATCAAAGAAACAGAAATGGATCATTTAATAATGGATCGGTCAATTGGCTTAGTAACTCTTGTCCATGTTTTATTGAGTGCTTTTATTCGAAAAGGGTTATAATAATCTGGTTAGGAAACTGGGCTAGGATGACGGTATGGTAGTATCTTTCGTACTTTCTGCGTTTGCATAGTACACAGTAACGTTAATAACACTGTATCGTTAAGCATAAAATTTTTCAATCATTTTTTTTATCAATCAATTATAATAATGATTTATACTGTAGCAGATGAAAAATCTTTATTTGTATTATCATTTTACATATGTAATTGGAGCGAGATCTTATAGGGGATTTGTTTGTCTTACACAATGGTGTGAAATAAAGCTTTAGATATCAAGCCAATAGTAGATTACCTTTATTTTTCTAAAAAAAATTTGAAATCTATTAAACTCCACACACAAAGATCCCAAGGATAAGAGTCAAGCTACCCGCAGCTGGCTTTTCATCATCAAGAACAACAATAAGGAATAACTGGAAATTTTACCACTGGCCCTCTTCAGGGCCGTTATAAGTATTTACGTTTCCTACTTAACCATAAATCTCGTCGGTTTTTTAAGGGCCATCTAAGTCTAAACTACCTCGCTAACAACTGCAGTTGTATTACCATTTCTGGAAACAATTCGTCAACTAAAATTCTATGTAAAGCCGGCCACTATTAAACCAAGTCAGTCATTTACTGGCAAACGTCACAAGTAGAGGTATTTGTAGCAAGACCGGAAACCCCGGTGACCGACGACCCTATATTACCCTCTCGACTCTAAGCATTTAACCAGGAATCACCTATCTTCTCCAAGATCTGCGCTAGGAGAACTTAACAGCTATGAAAGAAAAATAAACTTGAGCCAACAGGACAGTCTCCAACGGTGAAGCATCACGAACCAATCTTTTTACCCTAGATCATTAAAACAACTCAGTCTACAAAAAAAAGGTTTTTTAGATACCAACGTCTTTAACGTTTTATCAGGAGACGTTGGCAAAGAGCTCTACAACTAGATCTGAAGCTCAAAAAGATGTAGTTTTTCTCCTGATAAGTGTGGTGCTACTGTTATGTTTAAAGTATGGGGTTAACCGTTTTATTTTAATGTTATTCGTGGGTCTCTTAGGATTCAGCTCATGAGCTTTATATAATTTTTTTTAGTGAAGTAAATATGATTATTTAAATAATATGCGTGATTTAATCATTGTTTAATTTTTAATTTTTTTATTAAAACAATTCAAAACAGGTATTCTCTTAGATACAGACCATTTACATCACTTCACATTTTTTGATATTATTTATATTACTGATGAAAGACTTACATCTATCACTGACTGTTGTCACTGCTGCTTTAGAGTTTCCTAATGCCTCGTGAAGTCATTCTCATCGATTATTTATACTACACGAATGAGTTCGTGGCCTATAAGGGGTTGCGATTTCTGCCTTCTCTGCTATGGACAGAACTACTTTCGGTGGGCCTCTTTCATTGTACCTCGCTCCTTAGCGTAATCTGATATTATTGATATTCTTGAACTGCACCGGAGTTGCGTCAGCCAACACATTATGCCTTACGTGTATAAGGTACTTGCTAGTCGCAGGAGTCGAAAGTAAACTTAAACTTTAGAGGATAGGGGCATACGTAAAAAGAGCAATTTTTCCTCTTGATGGTGAGTTTTTATAGCGTTAAAGCGAGTAAAAGAGGCCTTTGGTTTAATTAGGTCAACCAATAAGCGATGTTCTTGCAGATTGCGTTGGCAGCAAAACAGTAGGGCACGATGATGTTACATGTTATGATTTCGTATATTAGTAAATAACAATACAACAGTACTAATAGCGTTTTTCTGACTAGTGCAATTGAGTTTTTTGGATCAGTGATGATGAAAGCTTGCATCAGTAATATAAGAACGCCAAATACAAGTTCAATTGTGACAGCAAGTTTACAAATTTCAAAATTAATTCTTCTGGGGATTTTATAATCCATTTTGAATATTATGAAATAGTGTGTCAATTACAAATTTTCAAATTGGTGTTATTAGAAGTGGACAATCAATGCGCAAGTAAATTATTCATTCACACATACAATACGATTTATTCTTTTACACATATAATACTATTTTAATACATACGTGCATTCTTACAAGGAGGCTGGCTATACCATATGTCAGCATATTATTGAACAATCACCTCAAAGCTATTACACACACGCATATAAATGACGTATGAGCTCCTTTTGTCACATGATCTTGCTTTATATTCACAATACGTCTTATCTAAATTTGTTGGATCGATAGCTTTTAGTTATAATATAATTTGTATCAGCTTGGGATGTAACACTTTAATAACAGGCCAGAGAAGATGACCCTGATGTGTAAGTAAAGGCATTTACATTTGCTGGAAATCTTAGTCAAGAAAGAGTTTACTTAAGAAGCTCACTGATCCTTTTCAGGGTTGTCGGACGTTGAACTACCTTGCCAACAAACATATTACAACCTAATAAACTTAAAAAAAATGGCCTTTAGGGCTTACAAAAGTCTTAACTATGCTAAAAGTCGCAAGAAGTCGAATTGGAAGGAAAACTTTTAATGCATCTAATGAATACAATTTTAGGCGTCAAGAAAATAATGCTGTACATTTATAGAGATTAAAGCATCATGAAAATGAATAAATAAAGACTTTATGAAGTAAGAGGTCAGCTTTTTACTATAACTGTCATAGTCATCTCTTAAATCTTCCAGATTTTTAAAAAGGTAGAATATTTATTTGTATTTCTGTGGCTATAAAAAATCTGGAGATCAAGCTCCAGGACTTTGTTGCTGTGGTAATAAGGTTGTGAGATAAGAGAAAACAATTTTTTTAAATTATGTATTTTTTGTGAGATTTAAATCTTTACAGCCTAAAAAAATTGCCCTGTTCATAGATTATACGGGAGAAACTGCAAATCAACTTTTTTTTAAGGCCAATCGTTATTTTTGGGCATAAGGAATGCACGATACTTTTCATAATTATATTTTTTCCCACTTCCTACAGTTTTTTACCAAACCAAGTAAACTGTACGGATTCCGAACAAATATGTTTTTAATAAAAAAATTTTTGTTTTGAGAAGTGTCAGAATTAGATGTAAAATTTTTGACCCAAAATGTTTTACATTGCATGTCAAAGTACTACGGTGTTTTATTTAGTGAGTCGCATGTGAAGCCGACGGGGGGCTGCTAGTATTTGTATAATTCTTTCAAAAATGACCTTAAAAAATATTTTAAAAAATCATGTAAGTATCGCGTATTCTATAGTATCTAGGAAATTGGATATTATTGTAATCTCTGCATTTTATTATGTGCTGTAAAGAGTATAAACCAACAAGTTAAGTTATTTTAGTTAAAGTTTTATAATTCTGGCAGAATTTTTTATTTTTAGTAGCATGTTGATCTGCATCAATAAGTTATTATTTACCTTGCCGCGAAGCTTATAAACATATCCCATGAGTGCTAAATTAAAAAAAATTTTGATTAAACGTTTGAAATATACATGTCTTATTTACGTTATTCTACTGAATTTTTTTCCATACTTATCAGTGAACCTATTGAATAGTATAAAAAAAAGAAAAATTTTAATTTAATTACTTATGCTTACAGAAAAAAGTATATTTTCTTATTTTTTAACAACTTCAGTACGTTATTTTCCATTAAATACTATTACAATTCCTGAAGCATCGTCTGCCTTCTATACTTTCCTCTTACTATTCGCTTACTGCTTGAGAAAACTTTTCAAGAAGTGTACAAAACCATTGCAATGCTTTAATTTTTATTGTTATATTAACATGAATATTACTTAATTGTTATCGTTTTATTACTAGGTCCTCATTATAGAAAAATGAAAAAACAAGAAAGGCACGAAGCTTTGGAGAAACAATACTGCTTTGTATGTGATTGTAAAGCATGTACTCATCCCTTGTTACAAAATTTTTGTGTAAGTATTTATGATACATCTCAACTAATGTTTGCCTTAATAAAATAATCTCTTACCATATCGACGGCTTGGTAAAAAAGAAAACAAACTCAAAAAATTAGTGAAAAAAGAGATAACTAAAATTTTGGTTGAAAAAGAATACAGATTTTGATTAAAGAAGCATCCAAATCTGGAGTAAAAATTTTCATCCAGTTTTGTCGTGGCAGCACTAGAACTCTCAATATAGGTTGACCTTTCTAAATGAACAAAGATTTCTTAATCATCAAATATTAAAAAAAAAAAAAATTTATGTCGTAACAAAGCAAACTATTCCTAATTAATTATGTACTATACTAGTCTGCTGCGATCATATGAGGGAGAGAAAATTTAAGGTACGTACATTAGTACCCATGCAACTATAACGTACAATAAGAATAAGTATGGTAAGTAAAATCAATAATCGGGACGTAATTCAGTTCAAATGTTATTAAAAAAGTTAAAAAAAAAAATTTTTTTCATATTCAAACATTAAGTTAAATAGAACGTTTTTGTTAACTTCAAATAATACATATTTTTTGTAAGCTTCAGTACAAGCAGTTGTTTCAATCTTTCATTTTTTCTACTCTTAATACACTAAACACACTAATACACTTTTTCTGAAATATTTGATGATTTAAAAATCTTTAACCACTTAAGTATATCTATAAAGTAAATATTAGTGCTTCCACGACAAAACTTGATAAAAGAATATAACTCCCGAGTTAACTACTCCTTTAACCCTAATATGGGTTGACTACTTTTTCAACCCATATTTGAGTTGGCTCTTTTGTGACTAATTTTCTGAGTTGGTTTTGTCTTTTACCAAACCATCGATATGAACATTTATTTGACTGCTTATCAAAATAAAGATACAATTGCTAATTTTCACAGGATAGATTTCGAAGCTTACGTTGCAAGGAGTGTAATGGTCCTCTTAAAGAGGAAAAAAATGTACTAACATGTTTGGATTGCAAGTTGCCTTTCCATTTAAATTTTGAAATTTTACAAGAATTAAAGGAAGCTAATGTTTTTTATAAAATAGCTCAGGATTACATAGAAAAAAATAATTTAAAAATGGCTTTGGAAAAAGCAAAGTATTGTTTAGATATCAGAAAGAAACACTTATTCCGGCTTCATGAGGATGTTACTCTAACTTATGATCTAATAAGTAAAATATTAGCTATCTCAGGTACGCAAATTGATAAGTATATTTTAACGTAAAAAGCAATAAGTACCAGTATTCACAATATTTTATATCGGCTTGCCATTAAGGCTGTGGCGATAAATTTTTTGAAGTGAAACTTCTTATGTTAGGCTGTTAACAGCTGCGTGAGAGGAAATGCATTACGAAAAAAAGTAGCCACCCACTCTGAAGCCCAAGTCCTTTCCTCAAGCTTCTCTCTTACACACTTACTCCCGCTCTCTCTCTCTCTCTCTCTCTCTCTTGCATGTATACTACGCGCTCCCTTCCCCTCACGCTGCTACTATATCTATACATACATATATTATGGGTTTGTATATGTTTCTACGCTACGACTGAGCTGATGCGTTTGCTCAAGCTAAGATACAGGTAAGTAGAAAAAAAAAAAAGAGAAGAACAACTGCTGTACAGTGAGGATACCTTAATTCGTTTGAAAATTTAAATACCCCGTGAAATGAATTAAGTAACACTTAGGGTAAGATTACATGAACTCGTCTAACCCTTAGGGTACTTTTACTAAAGACAAATAATACCTATGTAAATTGTTTGTGTATATAAATATATATATATATATATATATATATATATATATATATACACTAGTGGGGCTTCGCCCCTCTGTGCGCTCCGCGCGCTAACACCCTACTGTTCTAACTAAAAAGGAGAGTCTTCAAATTTCATCTATAAGTGAGGAGAGGTTTGTGCCCAGAATTTCGTGAGGAAGAAAAGTTTTTGATCTACATCGTTAAGCATTAGTTATATATAAATCGGTAAATTTTCACACCACCAAAAAGGTACTATTGTGGTACGTTAAGAGTTTTTTTTAGAACTCTCCGTTATGCTTGGAGAAAAAAGATATGCATTATTTTTTTATTGATTACATTCTAAACAACGAAAAGTTTTAATTACTTTTAACACATAAAAATTGTTAAAATTTTATATATGTTAGATGTATATTTGGCGCTCGTAACTGAATTCTAACGCATGCGCAATAGCAAGAAGACGAGACGCCGTGACGCTGCACTTCAGCGTCTAATACCTATAGTTTACTCACTCTCGCGCAGTCAGTCAGTCTGTCGATACGCACTCCCTGCTTTTCGTATTTTCCTTTTGATTTGATCTTGCTTTATTTCAGTTCAGCTTACGATTGTATCCTTGATTGTAAAGACTAAAGATAGCATACACTGAAGATAGTGAGAATAAACGTGTCCGTGTTTTATAATAAAAACGACAGTGTTGTACATTTTATTGCCCGATCACATACCCACACATCCATACTGCTAACAGGTTATGGGCCTTAAAAGTGTAGTGTGGTTGTGTATTCAAGACCTCCGCTAGCCGCCATTTTTTTCTCTGTGATCGAGCCCATCTCGCGTTTGCTCGCATTTTTTTTGCCCTTCACGTTTTCTTGCATCCCTTTTCTTACAGGCCATCGACGAGGTGGCGTAGAGATTGACATCAGCCACTGGTGAGACCGAGCAGATCTGGGAGGTGACAGCTGGCGGGGCGAGAGGGATTGTGAGGGATTTACGGAAGAAAGAAAGTAAGTAGCCGATAATGATGCTTATGATGTCTTTGTCAGTCATTATGTTGACGTAATGTGTTTTATTTTTTGATGGTTCGAAACCGAAATTGCATGAGAGTGGTAATAATATATGTTATAGATATGATGGGTATGACAGTGGATGGGATTTGTGAAGCGTTTTATAAAGCTAGTATTCTGTAATTCTCAGGGGTCAAGAGTCGGCACGTGTTTCTCCTCGCGTGAGGCAGGCTTGCATTGGGGTACGAGGATTTTAATTTAGCTGCTACAGCTATAGCTACCGCTGAGGGGGACGCCTCAAAGCGGGGAGAGGGACTTTCGTTTCGGCCATGACTTGCGTTCGGTCAGACCGAGCGTATGTATTCCTCTCAGTAGGCTTGGTAGCTGATGGCGTGCACAGAGCAGCCATCTTAGATAGACTTGTTTACTTTTCTAAGTCTCCGTACAGTGCGGCCTCGATCCTCTCCGTGGATTTTCACGCTCAGACTAGAGGTAAATGCCGACTCAAACCAAAATGCAGAAATTTAAAATTTCTAACTTTGGTGTAATACGCGTCAGCACATCGTAATTACAGGCATACGATTGTGCTCGATTGCATTGGAATTGTGCTGCTATTGTGTATGACTATAGACATGTTACGTTTGCATGTTTAAGTCATCTGATGTATCTCGTCCTATGAGTAGTGCGCATGCATTGAGCTCGTGTGTGCGTGCTTGCTCATGTTTCCCGGTGACACAAATAGGGTTAAAATGGTCACTGGGAAGTAATATATATAACTTGATCTGAGTTATTATAAGAGATATAAGTGACGATTACGATACAGGAGATCAGTTTAACTTAATGGAAAAACCTGGAGGTATAATTTACACTATTCCTTAACACAAGCAGCACATTCCAGTTAAATGTTTTTTAGATAGATTAAAGATAGAAGATTTGAATACAATAAGTCACGTGCAAACAAAATTTAAGATAGACATAAACAAAGGGAACCTTTAACAAGATAGCAACTTAAAGATTTGAGAGATGGAAAAATAAATTTGATTGATACGTCATCTAAAGATAAGAATAAAGATTTGAGAGATAGAAAAATAAATTTGATGAATACCTCATGTAAAGATAAGAATAAAGATTTGAGAGATAGAAAAATAAATTTGATTGATACGTCATCTAAAGGTAAGAATAAAGATTTGAGAGATAGAAAAATAAATTCGATTGATACCTCATCTAAAGACAAGAATAAAGATTTGAGAGATAGAGAAATAAATTTGATTGATACCTCATCTAAAAACAAGAATGAAGATTTGAGAGATAGAAAAATAAATTTGATTAATACCTCATGTTAAGATAAGAATGAAGATTTGAGAGATAAAAAAATAAGTTTGATCCATACCTTATCAAGATAGCAAATTAATGATGTAAAAATGGAAAGATAGTTTTGATGATACCTCAACTAAAAATAGCAAAGATTTGAAAATAGAAAGATAGACTTGATTGATACAAGATTATTTTAACAGGAAAGCAAATTAAAGCTCAGCAAAATAGAAAGATATATTTAATTAATACACGATTATTCTAACAAGATATCACACTGAATATTTGAGAAAAAAAAAAAAAAAAAAAAAAAAAAGATAGATTTGATTTTGATTAATAAGCCCGAATAAGTGATAGAAAATAATAAAAAAAAAAAAAAAATTAAAAAAAAAAAAAAAAAAGATTTGATTAATACATAAACTATGGATAGCATGTTAAAGATCTGAACGATAGAAAAGATAATTTAAAGAAACAGATAGATAATTTGCACAAGAAAATGGCAAGCAGTAATAATGATCTTAAGATAGAATTGACTAAAGGAGCCAGGAGCCCACAAGAAAGATATTTAGGGGATTCAAAAGTTGACTAAAGATAGAGAGCAGACTTTAAATTTAATACTAGATAGATTATCCTTAGATTATTAAAACAGAGTATTTTTTTTAATTATCCTACGGTAATAGTGCAAAAATTAATGATACGAAAAGAAGTGATATACAGATGAAGGCGTATCAAATATACAACAAAATTCACACTGTTAGATTTGATCCCGCAAAGCAAAGTGATATTAAATTTTGCGAATTCCTCGATAGATTAAGATGAATTTTGAATGGATTTTGATAGATTTCAAACTTGTTAGTAAAACTCAGAGTTTTCTTGAAGATGAGAAAAGAGATAACTTTTACCATAAGATTGTCAATAAAGTACCAGATGTGAAAATTGCAGATTCTAATAGACTGTTTACAGCGAGAATGGCTTGTCCTATAAATATTTAAGTGAAGTGTAAAGAAGGTTAAAGTAATATAGAATTGCTTGGATTTAATGCATCGAGTAGTATGTTTGTTGTTGGACCCGAAACTTTGCTCTCTACGCGCACGGAGGAAACCAAAAATATATGAAAGAAAATTGTTTACATGCGTGAATAAAAATCCCTCCGTGAACTTGAGAGCGGAGGGAGAAAGGTGGGTTTCGGGTCGTAATAACAAAGACAAAATGGTCCTAGATAGAGTGATATGCGCCAATATGCTCGCTGGAAACTTGACGTCGCTTCGTCAGCTTGTTAATAGATGCATATGTATCTATTTAGATAACCTTAAGATAGATATATTTGACCCACGCTCTAACGAGACGTTAATTTCCGATGCCTACAGAGTCTTCATTGGATAGTGGAACTAGTGCAAGATGGTCAGAGTACAAGCAACAACAAGAAGCGTAAAGAAATTATAGATTGCTTAATAATAGAATGTGTCTCTGCGGCAATGGCTGAGAAGGTTCAGGAAGTCAGTACCAATTATAGTAAGAGCTGACCTATAATCCCAAATAATGGATCTGAAAAAGATTGTTTAGATACCGCTCAACAAAATGAGTTTGAGAAAACCATTGAAGATAGAAAAATTAATGATAGTAAAGAACTAATGATCGGTGAGATTTCAGAGGCTTAAAGTCCCTTAAATAAAGGTATAAAATACTTAAAAGAAATAGCAGAGCCATGCTCTGAAACGCAAGATTCGGGCATTTATCGTTGGAATATCTTTAGGATTGCAAAGAAAGTTTTTGGACAATAAAGATTTGAATAACTCTGTGCACGATCACTTCATTGCAATGTGCAAGGTGTGTCATATTGCTAAAATTTAAAGATTGCCTTTGAACACTAGAAGAGAGAGGGCATCGAAACAACTCATCCTAAAAGATTCAATTTCATGATAGTATACACAGACGACTACTTAATATTGACGATGGCATACCCTGTGAAAGTGAAAAGTAAAACAAGAAATTGTATGGACAAATTTGCGACCAGCGCACGAAATCTACTGGACTTTAATGCAAAGATGTGCTATTACAGAACTGACCAAGACACAGAGTTTGCAGGAGGTCGAACAGTGGAAATTCTCCAGAGATTGGGAGCTGAGTCTCAACTGGTCTGTCCAGACAATCTTCTATACAATGGCGTTTCAGAACGAATCAATCGCACATTGCAGGACAAAGTGTGAACCTACATATATGACTCAAGGTTTAGGGAGAACATGTTGGATCTATCCTTAGGTGCTGCAGTATATACATATAATCACACACCACACCTGTCCAACAAAATAACAGCTCCCTTAGGAAATTTTACCCCCAATTTAAAGATAGAAATAAATCAAATAAGATTTGGTTGTGTGACCTTTATTAAGATACAGAGGAACACTGGAACCAAATACAGCCCACAAGGTATACGAGTAGTACTGGTTGGCTATACTGCTACCGGCTACATTTTTCTAAGACCAGAGGATGCAAATTTTATGAGGCTCTGGGTGTAAGATTTCATGAAAGACTTGTATTTAGAAATGTCTGGAGAAATGATAAAATAGCAAACTGAAATAATCATAAGACAGACATTAAATAAGATGAATGGTTCTTCAAGTTTAGCAAAGATAGTATAGTAAAGATAGAAGATACTTGGATTATTATTAGAAACGGAGGGAGAACAAGGAGTCAAGATAAAATGAGGACGATCGAGGAAGAATAAAGAGCTTGTTCAAGAAAACTTCAAAGCAATCTACGAAAAATTGGAATCGATGCATAAAATCAAGTATGGAAAATTGTAGACAGGCCAACTATGAATGTTGAAGAAAGCAAGCCCAACATCATAGATTCCAGACGAGTCCTAAAGAAGAAGATAGACGAAGATGGGAACCACGACGTTTAAAGTGAGGTTGGTGTGATCTGTGGGTTTAAAGATAGGAATAAGTACGACTTGCAAGAGACTTACGCTTCTGTATCTGGGTTGGCTCTTGTGAGATCGGTAATATCAACTTTTAATAAATTTAACTTAGAAACTTGTCTGCTGGATGTCAAGACAGCATTTATGAATGTTTCAATCAAGAAAGAAATAAATATAGAATTTCCTGAAGGTATGCTTGACGAAGATTAACTTAAGAAAAATAAAGTATGTAATCTAGAAAACCCTTTATAGACTCAAGATCAGCTTGAAGAAATGGAACGAGTGTTTTCGTATGGTGCTGCACTGAAACTAGTATCACAAACGCACACCAGTAAAACTTGCCTTTACGCATGGAAAGAAAAAGTTAGCCTTTTAATCTTGATTCCATATGAAGATGATATCATGATAGCAAGAAATTGATAAGTAAATCAAAAGAAATTAAGATTGGTCTGCAGTCTGACTTTGAGATATCAGATTCTGGCGAGGTTGGCACTTTCCTAGTTATCACAGTAAAAAGAGATAGAAAACATAATTCAATTTCACTTACGCAAACACCATACTTCGACAAAGTTCTGGAAAGGTTTGGATTTACCGACTCAAAACCACAAAGAACATCAATGTTGACAAATCAAGCCCTGAATCGGCAAAGAAAATAAGACAGAGAAGAATCGGAAGAGACTGGAGAACTAAACAAAACTAAAACTGAAGAAAATGTACCTCACAGAGAAGCAGTTGGAAGCCTGCTGTATCTGGCTAACACAGTCAGACCAGACATTTTGCACTCTGTGAATGTATTAAGCAGACACTAAATCTGCCCAACTGTTGACTAGAAAATGGTCAAACGAGTCCTTCAATATCTACAACTTACCAGAACTCTGGGATTAACCTACAGAAGCCGGAAAAATAAGCTGGAAGTCTTTTCAGATGCGAGTTTGGCAGACTGTAAAGGCTCAATTACGACAGGTGGATACTCATAAGATTGTATTGCCATACAGTTGCTTGGAAGACGAGAAAACAGAGTTACGTTGCAATCTCAACCTGCGCCGCAGAATACGTGGCGATGTGTGATGCAAGGCAGGAGCTGATAGGATTGGAACACTCAATCAGCTTAATGCTGTCATACATTCTGTTGCATGCGGACCTTTGGTGTGATAACAAAGCCGCCGCAGCAAGTGCTAAGATGGTGGCAAAAGACTCAGACACATGACCGAGATCAATGCTCACTATGTTAAGGAATGTGTATCCCGAGAAAAAATAATCGTTAAATGGATTCCATTCAAGGAACAACTAGGAGACATTTTTACAAAACCCCTGCCGTTTTAACTGTATGAAAGACTAATGAAAGAAATTTTGAATGTTAATCAGTGTTAATTGCATGATAATTAAACTTGAACTTGAGATAGTAAAATTAATGAATTGATAATAGATAGATAATGATAGTAGACATGCCGGTTAATGTATTTTTCTGTGTATGTTTTAGCTTTTCGCAATCAACCCTAATGAGTGATCAAGAAGCCGACGTGCTCCACATCTTCAGCTGATTGCTTATTCATTTGAATACGATTACTCAGTGTTAATATCCCAATATGTCTTTCCTTTTTTTCATTTTATATTGTTTTGTTAGATTTAGATACGAACGGGAGGGAGTGTTAGATGTATATTTGGCGCTCGTAACTGAATTCTAACGCATGTGCAATAGCAAGAAGACGAGACGCCGTGACGCTGCACTTCAGCGTCTAATACCTATAGTTTACTCACTCTCGCGCAGTCAGTCAGTCTGTCGATACGCACTCCCTGCTTTTCGTATTTTCCTTTTGATTTGATCTTGCTTTATTTCAGTTCAGCTTACGATTGTATCCTTGATTGTAAAGACTAAAGATAGCATACACTGAAGATAGTGAGAATAAACGTGTCCGTGTTTTATAATAAAAACGACAGTGTTGTACATTTTATTGCCCGATCACATACCTACACATCCATACTGCTAACAATATAACATACACTTTATATTATTTTTGTTACTATAATGCATTCTATATTTTATTGATTGACATGAGTGCTTGGAAAAACTTTTCCTTTTTCAGATTCAATGACAAATATAAAAGTGATTTCTTTACAGTATTCATCACTGTAAATTAAAAAAATCGTTTGTACTTTGTACTATTAAAATTTAATTTGAAATCAAACTAATTATTTTTTAAATTTTTTTAAATAAAAAATATAAAAGTTAGCGTAAAAGGGGACGGAAATTGTTTATTCAGAACTTTTTCTTATTGTCTTTATAGTGACGAAGATTTCCACATGGAAGCTCGTTTCTTAGTAATCAATAATATTGTAAATAAATAGCAGAATTATTATGAATTTATAGAAGGGAAGAAATATTATCAAAATGTAAAAAGTAGTAATAAATATATTAACATAATGTCAAAAAATGAAACTTATGGTACAAGTATTGGAACTAAAAGCTTTTCAGATTTATAACATGCTTACGTTATAATTAATTTCTCGAACAATGATATTTAAACATATGAAAATTCAAATAGTATTTGAGAACTAAAAATTAATCTAACAGGAAAAATGTAGGAAAAAATATTGCAATTGGTCGATTAAACATGAAATCTCTAAAAGATCATGAAAGATTTTTTTTTAATTTGTTTAAAATAAGGTAACTGGTTTGACATCGTTCAAAGACATGAGAACATATAAAGGGATAACTTATAAAACTTTTAAAGATACTGCAATTGCAATGGGTTTAATAGACAATGATGAAAAAATCGATGATATTTTTCAAGAAACAATTGCTGTTATGTTTCCATATCAATTGCGACAATTTTTTGCTTAGTTATTAATTTCAGAAAACGTTTGAGATGATAAAATATGGAATAAATACAAAGAATTTTTAACAAAGGGTTTACCTTATAATTAAGACAATTTAGGTCTTTTACATATCAACCAAATTTTAGAATCAGAAGATAAATTATGTGGATGCTTCAATTTACCTACGCTGAAAAAAATGGAGGGTAAAAAAGAAGATATAGATAATGAACTACGTTTCAGTAAAGAAATGTTTAACTCGACGTATAAAGGTTTGAGTAATGACCAGAAAAATGTATTTCATATTGTTTGCGAACAAAAAAAAAAATTTTCTCTATAGATGGTCTTGGAGGGTCAGGATAAACTTACTAATATAAAACGTCAATTTATTTTTTATTTCTCAAAATAAAAAAATCATGTCCACGGCATGGACTGGCACAGCATTCATTTTGCTTCTAAAGGGGATGACCTGTCATAAAACTTTCAAACTTGCTATAGATTTTAATAGTGTTGAGAGTGCATTTTTAGAAATTTGAGTCAGATAAAAAAAAATTAAGAGAAATTAATTGAATTATTTGCGATGAGGCTTTAATGATTCTAAAAAAAGCTTTGGAAATTGTAGACAGAACGTTAAGAGATTTATGTATTACTGAAAAATATTTTAAAAGAAAGTTAATTTTTTTTCTAGGTGATTTTCGTCAGATTCTCCCAGTGATAAAAAACGTAATAGAAAATTACACTGGATCTTACTAATACATCTTTATTTTTATGGAACTCATTTCAAATTTTTAAATTCGTAATCAATATTCGTTCTGGCATAAAAAAATTTTTTAAATTGTTATATTAAAAAATGGGGAAGGGGAAATTAAAAACTTTCAACATTCCTAAGAATTGCATTTCAAATAATGTATATTCTCAAATATTCTCTAATATCTACAATTGTTCGATGAATAGTGTTGTACGTACATCGCATAACGAAATACCTCTTATTTGAATAATGAAATTCTTAAAAAATTTACTGTAGAAATTAACACTTACTATCTTACTAATATATAAAGCAAAGTCGCTAAAACCGTTGTAATCGCTAACCGCGAAGACTATTGAACCGATTTTGCTGAAATTTTGCACACTGATTCATGACACATCCTAGAAGGTTTTAGTATGGTTTTTATTTTGAAAAATTTAATAACAAAAGTAATAAATAAGCTCAAAGTTTTGCAAAAACACGCCAGCTTTTCACTTTAGTTCAGCAGGATCCGCTAGGTGGTGTCGGCATGAAATCGAAGCTACCTGCAACATTATTAAATAAGTGTGGTTATAACAGGCCGGAGCGTTGCAGAAATTCATGCAATCGTCTACTCGCAATTTATCGAGCTGCATCGAGAACGTAGATGATCGTCGTGCAGCTAGGTATCCCGGTTACCGATGACGCTTTTCTCCAATGAGTAAGTAGTGTAGGCCTACTATCCTGAACCTCCAGGATTGACGAGAGCCACCCATAAAAAATGTAGTATAACCGATGACATCTCTGGCGGAATACCCGGACACGTGTCTAGCCAGAGCATATCCTGCTCTAACCCTTCTGAGTTATATGGCTGTACCACAATCTGGCCTGGTGCCGCCATAGAATTTTATACTACAAATGTTAGCCAGAGAAAACAGCTCTGAGAGGTATGGGCAGCCATAACGGCTTCCTTCTCAGTGGTCGTGTTCCCAATGGCATCCCCACATTCTCCCAACTAACGATGAGTGGTTGGTGATCCGGAGAACAACCCGAAGACGAAATGTTTTTTGATCAACGGCGTACGTCTCTCATGTACGGTCTCCGTCCACAAAGACTCCCTGAGTAAGAGTCAAGCTAATCGCATCTGGCTCTCCATCATCAAGAATAGTAATAAGGAATGACTGGAAATTTTACCACTGGCCCTTTTCAGGGCCATTGTAAGCATTTACGTTCCCTACTTAACCATCAATCTCATCGGTTCTTTTAGGGGCCACCTAAGTTTAAACTAACTTGCTAACAAATACATTTTTACTACCATTTGTGGAAGCGATTCGTCGACTAAAAGACTATATGTTAACTAAAGACGGCCACTATAAAACCAAGACAGTTATTTACTGGCAGTCGTCACGAGCAGAGTTGTTCGTCGCAAGGCTGTGAACCCCGGTGACCGACGACCCTATGTTACCTTCTCGACTCTAAGCATTCAACCAGGAATCACCGATCCTCTTCAAGGTCTGCTTTAGGCAAACTTAGCAGCTATGAAGGAAAAAAAACTTAAGCTAACGGGACAGTCTCCAATGGGCAAGTGTCACAAACCAATCTCTCCACCTTAAATTACCAAAACAACTGAGGCTGCAAAAAAAGGTGCTTTAGACACCAACGTCTTCAGAGTTATACCGGGAGACGTTGGAAAAGATCTCTACAACTAGCTCCAAAGCTTCGAACTTTGTAATTTTTCTACGGATCGGTCTGGGTCTTTGACAGCAGGCCAGAGGATATCACCCTGAGGTATCCAGGCAGTCACTATTGCTGTAAGCTTTAGTCGGGAAAGAGTTTACTTAAGAAGCCCACCGGTCTTTTTCAGGGCAATCGGACGTCGAACTACCTTGCCAACGAATATATTAGAACGTAACAAAGTGACAGAAAATAGCCTTTAAGGGTCATAAAAGTCGCAAAAGGGTGAATTGGAAGGAAAACTTTAAATGTATATAATAAATACAATCTTAGGCCTCAAGAAACTGACGCAGAAAATTTATCGAGATCGGAACAGCAGCCTTAAAATCGACAAATAAAGAATCCATTACTTGAGAGATCAGCTTTTCATTTTACCCTCACAGTAATCTCTTAAATCTTTAAAAATTTAATTTCAGATTTTTAAATAAGAAGAAAATTTATTTGTACTTTTGTAGCAATGAAAAATATAGAGATTAAGCTCCAGGACTTTGTTGCTCTGGTAATGAAGTTGTGAGATAAGAGAAAAAACGTTTTTTTTAATATGTTTTTGGGAGTTTAAAATCCGAACATCTTAAGAAAATGGCCCTTTTCGTAATTTACACGGGAGAAGCTGCAAATAAACCGCTCTTTATGGCCAACGATTATTTTATAGTATAAGGAACGCACGGTACTTTTAAGCATAATTATATGTTTTTTAATTTTTACAGCCAAAGAAACTGTATGAATTGCAAACAAACAAGTTTTTAGTAAGAAGATTTTTGTTTTAAAAAGTGCCAGGAATAAACGTTTTATTTCTGACTGAAAACGTGTCTCATTACATGTCAACACACTACGGTGTTACGTTTAGTGAGTCTCGGGTGAAGCCAAGACGGGGAACTGCTAGTAGTATAGATAACGCAACTTATAAAGGGGTTGATAAATCAGACAATAATATTTATTTAAATTTTCCGGTGGAAATGTTGAACAATATTCGTAAAGAATTACCACCTCATGAACTAAATCTAAAAATTGATACAATAGTGATGTTACTGAGAAATTTAAGTATATCAGATAGACTCTGTAATGGAACACGTTTACGAATCACAAAATTATTACAGTATAATATAGAAGGAGAAATAATCACTCGAGAGAATATTGAAAATAGAGTCTCCACTCCAAGAATGACTTTATACACAGGAAACTCCTCAACAGTACCGTTTGTTTGCATCGTAAACGATTTCTAATCGTTGTGGCATTTGCTATGACAATAAACAAATCCCAAGGTCAAAGTTTCGATAATGTAGGTTTGAATTTTAAAAAACCCTTATTTTCTCATGGTCAATTATATGTGGCTTTATCAAGATAAAAGAATAAAAATACGTTATTCTACTGAATTTTTTTCCATACTTATCAGTGAACCTATTGAATAGTATAAAAAAAAAAAAATTTTAGTTTAATTACTTATGCTTACAGAAAAAAGTATATTTTCTTATTTTTTAACAACTTCAGTACGTTATTTTCCATTAAATACTATTACAATTCCTGAAGCATCGTCTGCCTTGTATACTTTCCTCTTACTATTCGCTTACTGCTTGAGAAAACTTTTCAAGAAGTGTACAAAACCATTGCAATGCTCTAATTTCTATTGTTATATTAACATGAATATTACTCAATTGTTATCGTTTTATTACTCGGTCCTTATTATAGAAAAATGAAAAAACAAGAAAGGCACAAAGCATGGTCAGTTATATGTGGCTTTATCAAGATGAAAAAATAAAAATAATATATTTCTTTAAGTAGCAAGGCAAAAAAGTACAAAAATATGAAATATTGTTTGGGAAGAGATTTTTACATAATTAATTGACTTTACTTGATGATTTTTATACATAAATCAGCGATATTTATGGTAATAAATTGAAAGTCACTTATTAATGTCTCATCATTTAACAAGTATACTTGACATGATGTATGAAAAATGGTGTGGGGGGTCTGTGGGGGGATATGTGCAATGCCCCACACAAATAACTATATGATATAGGGAGATATATACCGTTAAGACCTTTGGGTGGCTGTACGGAGACTTTACGTAATTTCTTTAAATTATTTTGGAATGGTCTGGTGGACTCATTCGCTCTGCTTATCTCGGTAGCATTGGGTGACTCGATCTCCGGACTGGGTCTTGTAGGAGGCTCTGGGTCTGCTGTAAACTGTAAAGTTGTTGATGCCAGCAGGTCGATGTATGTGTTCAGGCGTCGGTGGTGATCGATGTTCTCGTTGTGGGTGAGTTTGAGTGAGGTTACGTGAAGTTTCGAGGTAATGTTAGCGATGATTATTGTAGAGGCTGATACCCGCTCCCATATTCTTTGGAGGCTTGTTGCAAGGTGCAAGAAGTTGGTGTGTAACTGGTGCTCACGAGTTTCGAAGGTTGGGTCTTGAGGTCCATATCTTTCTCGTGCTTGTTGTTGAGTTTTGTAGGTTATGTGTATCAAGCGCCACTAACAATTGTAAGTGTTTCTCCCCACCTAGAGGGAGTATTGTTGGTTGCTGATTAGGCGTACGTCAGTTGGTGGTGACAATTGACTCTGAGGCTCGTGAATACTTTTCTGCAGCAGCAGAGAGTTCTTTAAAAATGGCTTTACGTCGAGCGTCAAATTGTTAAAACTGGCCTGCTAAGGTAGGTGGCTTTCAACGGCAAAGGAGGGTTAAAGTGGGCGAGAATTCTTTCTGAGGATATCGAATTGGCTGTAGAAATCAATTGACGGTGAGAACGTTGGATTAGAGACTCTAGGCATGGAGAGACTGCTCGACTTCTGCTAGATTCCGATTTCGCTGCTGGCGCGTGATTGGGTAGTAACTCACAGCAGTCGAAGAAAGTCCGTTGCCAGAGTATTTGTCTGTTTTTCTAGATTGTTAAACAATAGTTGAGCAATCGCACCAAGGGATGTAGATCATGGTTGTAGAGAGTGAGTTAAAAAAAGCTTTGACACACAGAGCTCTTGGGTGGTTTCATACATTATACGTATTTATTGAAATTTCCTATTGCTTTAGCCACTGTCGTAGCGCAGGTCTTGTCAAGCAGTAACCTGATTCAGGCTTAAATCAGGTGATCTGGGAGGATGATTCCAAGAAGTTGCGCAGCCCTCATATACTATGAGCTACTTTTTTACTTGCGATGTTCACCAGAAACTAGTAGTTAGCACCTAGCGAGCGGTAGGTTGTACTATCAAGCGCATTGTTTTAAATTGGAGCTGCGCGTGACATAAAAAATCAAATTTCTGTGAAACGATTGAAGGTAATAATCAGTTATTATTTTAATAATAAATAATTAATAATATTATACCCCGGATGGTAAAATTTTTTTAACTATCTCTCTTGGCTTAAAGTTTTATATAATAAATGTATTTGTTGTAGTTGTGGCTGTAGTTGTGTTGGCGATGGTGTTAGGCTTTTTTTGTTGGGTGGTCTTACAATACATAACCATCTCCTGCATTGCCTCAGCTTCAACTTCCCTACCATATTTGATATGAACAAATACAACGTTTTTCCCATCTTGAGGCTCGTAGGAAGATAACATTTCTTGTATACCGTAGGGATATTCGAAGAACTTTGTCAGATGTTTGCTATTATAAGGTTTCTTTATTAGGACATGTATTTCCCTATTTACACGTTTTACTTGTATGAAGTGAAGAATAGGTATTTATTACTCTTCGTTGCATGCTTTTATCTTGGTAGTTTTTTTTATCTAATCTAGACTGTAATGGCTTAGATATAGGTGGCTACCGCTCAATTGATGTTTGTTTTGTTATAGGCACATTGCAGTGTGTTTCATTTGCAAACGCTTTTGGAGGTACCAATGTTGGCATCTCCTCTCTTATAGTATCGATTAGCATTAATTGGTGTCCCATCATAAGTGATGTAGCTGTATCGGTGGCCTCTGATAGTGCGTAGTAAATGCCGTCGTAGCTTGTGTATGAAGCAACACAGGGCTGCTTTTGTAAGGCTTGAACCGTGCCGTATCGTTGTAGTAACTGTTTAAGTTCAAGTTTGTTTATAGGGCTTTTGATCATAAGGTTTAGGCAACCTCTTCTGACGGTGTCTGTAACAAATACTGAGGTATCAACAAATCTTACAAATCTGTTAGTCATGAAGTAGTTCCTATGATTGAAGCAGTCACTGAAAAAATGAATGAAATTGAAAATTAATCAACTGTCTCAAATTATGAGCGAATAGATTTACAAGTTGCGTATTCTTAGAATAACAAAAATTAATTAATTTCTATGATTAAAAAAGAGAATTACTTGATTAATGATAAGGTACTGGCATCTAGACATTCACTTATGAAAATATCTCATACTGCAGGACAAGGTGAAATAATACTTTAATTAACTGTAAATCGAAAGTTTTAATAGTTTTGTATTATCACATCACTATTATTTTAGATTATTTTTCGAAAACTTTGGATGGTGTTTGAAAACAAGAATTGCACTTTACAAAACTTAGAACCACAAAAAAAAGTAAAAAAATGCCTATTTTGCTGTTAGTTCCAAAGAGTATAAAAAAAAAGTAAAAAAAAATCCAAAAAGACGAATGACACATAGCGTCAAAGGGAGATAAAAAAGTTTGAGCAAGATGTAAGGAAGAAAATAAAAATAGAAGAACGTAAGAGAGGAAAAAAGACTTGAGTTTGAAAAAAAAATTGAAACTAGGAAGAAAAAAAAATGAGAATTAGAAAAAAAAAGCACAGATTGCTTCACTAGTTAAGCAAAAGGGAAAATCCTTAGGTTAAAAGGAAATATCTCTCAGTGATTTTACTGTTAACCAAATTGAAACAGGGATTGCTTAAAATAGTCTTGAAAATTTAAAGACTGTCTTAGAAAATACTTAAATATGTATTTCTTGTATTAATAATGATATATGGATAGTTTATATTGTTGCAATGAATTATTCAGTATTTTTTGGTAAGTAAAAACGTCGAAATGTAACATATATTTTGTTACAATTTATTTTTCAGAAAAATAAAATCCGTTTCATGCATTGGTCATCCTCTGGGCTATCCCTAATCATTTTTTGGGTGTCACTGGTCAGTTACTAGTTATCACCATACTCTAACATAAAATCAATATTTAATATATATTAAATGAACTAAAACTATTTTAAGCATCTTTTTTATTAAACACATACGTTTATAAGTATGCACAAGCATAATAATTGTTATTTATATACTTAATATTTTATTTCTTATCCTCTACACTTACAAACACAACATTTTGGTCATTCACTCGGCATTTGACCCCTACATCGTTGTCTTCTGCATGTAATGGCATGTCTTTAATATGTCATTAACTCAACTCGTTGTTGACATTAAGGGTGAGTGCATTTCTTGTTTATTTTGCGTTTCGCACTCCTTTCAATTGGTTCGGCGTATCTCGTGCGATACTTGGGTTCATAGTTTTGCAACGCTAGAATAGCGCTTTTAGGGTCCATGTATTTTACATATCCTTGAGATCATCTTCCTCGCCGATCTCTAACGACATAACAATATTCTAGGGTACCAAATTGAGAAAAATGGTTGAAAACATCTCTTTCCCTTTTCGTTTCTTCTATATCCCACTATAGAAGACACATAAGTCTTTTCGGATCAATGTTTGGTATATCATTGTCGCTTTTTGACAGTATTGGTGAAGAAATCTTTTCTGCTTGACAAATAGTGGATCTCATCTTAAAAGGAAAAAGTGTCTGAATTTCTTCTCTTATATTTAGTGTTTCATCAGTTCTTTTAGTAAATAAATCACTATTGTATTTGGCGGTTATAGTTTGATGTTTATATCTATGTAAATCCGGAAGTATGTGCATTTTCTTGATATTCCCTTTATTTTCTAATTGTTTAATAACTTCATGTAAAGGATGATTCACGTAGACTCTAGTCTTTATCATTATTTCATAGTTAAGGTTCATTGTGCAGCTTGGAAAGAAAATAGTATAAAATTACTATTGATTTTTGAGCCCATTTCCAATTTTTGGGGTGTATAGCGTGGGAGTATCAAACTTTGTGTCTTCATTATAGGTCTAGTTTTTGATGATTTAGGTATTTTTTATTTTTCTTCAATTTCGACATAAAGTTCAGTTGGTTCGTGTTCTTCTGGTTTTTGTTTAAGGGGTACTCGGGGTTCTGCGTTCAGTGGGATGATGGTGGGTTTCGTACATTTTTCCAAAATACTTCGTTATGTACACTTTTTAAAACAGCTTTTTGCTTTGCTGAAGAGTAGTGCAATTATAATCGTACTAGTAATAACTTCAATGATATTATCTATTAAAATAAAAAAAGTAGTTTGTTTTTCCTCTAATTTTCAGGTTCGTAATTTCTGCATTTGATTTATTACATTTTGTACATTTAATTCTTTATCTGTGCATGCTTGTTCATAAAAGTTTAACTTTCGAATCGATTTTATAGCGTCATGGTAGTCATTAGTGCCTCTTAAGGGTTCATGTCATACAGTTAAGTTCAAATTAACATCCACTTTATAGGTATATTGTATTTAAGTGTTAATCTTATGGTCAATTTTATTAGGACATACTATGTTTAATTGTTTTTAATTAGATGTCGAGAATAACCATGAACTATCAGCTGGTAAGTAAATGTATTGACTAAATATGTTTGGAGAAAATAGCTTTGGATGTGCTTGGGCTTTTTGTAAGTTATGTAAGATGTTAAATAGATCTTCATGGGAACGAATAATATGATCTATGGTCGCCTCAGTTTTTCTAAAGTACGTTGATACATATATCAGAAATCTGCCGAGAGTAAAATTTGGCTCTGAAGTTAATATATTAGCAACTTGTTTTAGAATATGCTTATGGCGTTATGTAGTGTTATATAATGCTTTGAATGTAGCTGCTAAAATGTGATCATTTTGTTCATACATTGCAAATTGTTGATGATGTGGTGTTTATAACTTTAATATCGTCTTCTGTGGCTAAGCTGAAAAGTCCTTTAACAATGCTTCCAATAATTCCAAAAGATGTCAGTCTTTTTGTTCGTATGCTAAGAGGTGAAATAATATCTCCTGCAAGGGTCCACTGTATTTATTATGTTTGATAGTGTTGCTTTAAAATTTTTCAATTGCACTATCTTTTAATCTAAGAAGTCTATTTCCATAGAGGTCTATTTCCACCAAACTGTACAATATAATATCGAAAGGTTCCATGGAATCCTTGAGTAGGTGTGTGTTCCAATAAAAATTTATCAATATCAAGCTGTGTCACTATCTTCTAATCAGCTCTTTTAATTTTCGTGATACCGACTCGTTCATAGTATTTTCCAAGGTTTTTTTCAAGTGGTTCTATGCTTTAGTGTACATGATTAGCATAGTTTAAATCCGCGCAACCTTAAAGTACTATTGTTATTAAGATGGCCAATACAATCCACATCGTTGTTTTTTTTTCTCTGGAAGATGTGTAGAATATAATTCTTACAACGATACTGTTATTGGAAAACTAGTTTTAATTGATTTCTGTGTTTTTGTATAATTTTGCCATCGTTTTTTTAAGTAACACTTTATTTCCCTCTTAAACTGTTTTTACGATAGTAAGCCTCAAATTTATGGGTGTATTTTTTTTAACCAAACGTAATCTCCTGACTTAATATTGAGAGTCTTTAATTTTTATAGTGTCTTGTTTTTGCTAGTATTTTTATTTTTATTTAGTGATTTCCTGTCACAATTTGCATTCATTGATGTTGCTTCATAAGATCTTGAAAGTATAATAAATAGGTTCGTAACCTTTCATCTTTAGGTATTTTCAAGGGCAACCTTGGTATTCTCCTGAATACTGGATCATAGGGCATGAAATTTATTGCTGCATGTACACTTGTGTAAAAGCTGCAAATTTGGCTAAACTGTCCATTTAGCCAGAAAACATAAGTTTTAGAGTAAGTTCTTATAAAATCAGTTAAGGCAGTAAGACTTTGCTCTAGTAATTCTTTTGTTTGAGAATGATATGCTGATGTAGTTAGATGATTAGTTCTTAGAGTTCTCATGAGTTGTTATTATAAATTAGACACAAATGTAGCATGTCTGTCTGATAAAATTGCTCTAGGTGCACCGTTAACTAATATTTGATTTTGTAAAAGTGCATCGGCAAGCGTGTTTGATCTTAGATTCGATATAGGGACTAATATGGTGTACTTATTCAAACTACACTGTGTGGTTCACAAATGGCAATTACTATTTGGTGTCATTCTCCATTTACCAACAGTATCAGTGGGAACCTCATCGAAAACTCCAATTAGGGTGTATGTAAGTACAAAGGGTGTTCTTGTTCTTGATCGTACAATTTTTTTCTCTTGTCATTTGCTACATTTAAGAACATAATTAAGAATATAATTTCTAATTCCAGACTAATAGAATTATCATCTTATTCTCCAATAAGTTTTATTTATTCCCTTATGTCTTCCAACAGGTCTGTCATGCAGTGCTGGTATTATTCCATTACGTTCCGGGTTTTTTGAAAAATTAACCTCAGCGTAACAGACAGTAATTTGTATAGGTGTTTTATCAAAAGTTGTAAATAATATTTCTGATATCAATCCAGGTTTTAATTTATCTGTAAGATCTCCCCTTCTTGAAATTTGGACAGTTTTAAGATTTCGTCTCAATAATATTTTCCTGAGTGACTTTCTGAAGTTATTAAATCGGTAGATGTTTTACTAAAAACGATTACTAGTATATTGTGTCTTTCATAAGGCGTTGTTATTATTTGGCCAACTTCCGGTTTCTTTGATTTCAAATAATTCAAGTACAGTGCACCCATCGATCTCAACAGTTTTAGAACAGATTTGACTGGTTGTCAATTTTTGCTAATAAAGTGAACTATATTGTGTCTTTTGTATGTTAGGCAATATCTAACGGAAATTGCATTGTTTACTAGCTTAGCTCTATTTATGTTCCTATAATTGTCAGTACTACTGTAACTATCACTAAGGCTTACGTACACTTTTCCGTACTGTTGTTTGTATCGATTTATTGTCCGATAGTAGCACGAAATCAGGTGCAATTCTACGATTTAATGATTTATTTTAATAACAGTTTGTTTGTTGTTGTTTCTATTTCAGTTATCCGGGGTTTCTTCTGTTATTTGTTTTAAGTTCCGTGCTTTATATCGTCTGTTTTTAACAATCATAGCAGTACTCGTGTGCATAGGTGTACTAGAAATAAAAGGGTGTATTTTCCTGTACTTAAGGGGTAATTGATAACTTTTCAGTCTTTATATATTGTTTAGAATTTCGTCTTTATCGACTGAGGGCTTAAAATCTGTTGTTTGTCTTGATATATCTGCAGTTATTTCATCTAATACAGATTCATCAAAATTATCAGGGTCATTGGTGTTTATTTCGGTTAATATGTCTTGAATTTTTAAATCCGGTTTGTTTCCATTAGATATTTGTATTTTTTTTGCTTAGTTAGTTTTTATTTGCCGTAGTTGAAATATGGTCTTTAGAAACGTTATCATTTAGACCTTGACTCAGTGAAATGTGCGTAACGAAAATTTAAATATTTTTCACATCTCAGTCTGAGTGAGTATCTGTATATGAGTCTACTTCCGTTTCAGTCAACTCTTACCACAATCTACTTCGGGTCTAGGGTCATGTACTGGTGGTTGTATATGTTCTCCTGACGATTCTTAGGGTCATTTTTGGAAAACATACTTGTTTTTGACGATGCACCAAAGTTAGTTATATATCTGACTGGTAATTGTGGTAATTTCTCGTTTTCGAAACTATTGGATTTTATTTTGGTGATTTCTGTATTCGTATCTTAAGCGTGTGAAATTGAGGCTAGTGATTCTTAAAAATTTACTTTTAATAAGCTATAATCTTTTGATGTATTATTAGTGATATTTCTTAAAATACTCGGTCAAGATGCAGATAATGTCTGTGGTTGTGGAAATGTTTTCGTTCAAGTCCTTTGAACAATCATGCTATGATCTAACTTTGGTTGGTCCTTGTTTTTTTTTAAGTCAAAGGGTCGTACAGGGCCGCTGGTTAATTAAGGTACATCTAATTCTGACTGGTCTATGCTCCTAGGTTTTGTTACTTCCAGAGTATCCTTCAGGATTGTTGACAGTGCTTTAGGATTGATAGTTGTTAAATTAGATGTTCTTACTATTCCTTTTCTCTGACTTTGTAATTCTGTTTTGCTCTTTCCTTGTATGTTTTTAGATCCATTATTATAACTCTTAATATTGGTAATCCGTTATTTATATTATCTTCCGCATACAGAAATGGTCCCACTAAATTTCTAGATAATGCATCAGCATTGATATTGAGTTCTCCTGGCTTTTATTTGAAAGTGTATTCATAATCGGTGAATTTACACATCCAGTGAATCGAATGCTGTTCTTGGTCTTTTTTTGTATGCATCTAGTTCAATGGCTCATGATCGGCTCCAAAAAAAATCCAATTGTTAATAAGTACGAGCGGAAATGATGCACTGCGTATAGTACAGCTAAGGTGACAGGATGGTCAAACCTTTTTTTTTTTTTGACTTAATACCACTCAAATAGCGTATTTAGATGCATATGTTGTAAACTTGAATGATTCACTAAAGTGGGGAAATTATAAAATAGACTCTTGACATAGATAATACTTTAGAATTTAAAAATCCTATTCTTGCACTCCTGTCCATTCGAATTTTTCTCCTTTTTTAAATAAATCTGATAGCAGCTTTGCTATTTTTGAAAAATTTTTAGTAAAATCTTTATAGTACCCTGCTACCTGCAAGTCTACAAAGTGTCTATTATTTTTCATAGTTTTTGGTTTAAGAAATTCCTTAACTGCTTCTATCGTTTTTAGAACCGGTTCAATTCCTTGTTTAATTACTATATGCCTAAGAAATATTACTTCTTTTCGCAAAAATTCAACTTTCTCTGGCTGGAGTACCATATTCACTGATTTTAACTAGTCGATAAGTAATTCAATTTTACGGTTAGGATCTACTAGATATTTTGCGTAAATAATAATACATTTCAACATTTAGTTAACCTCTTCATATGAGATCCATTAGCCGTTAAAACGTGACAGATGCATTTTTCGAGCCTTCTGGAATTAGTCCGTTTTTGTAATGCTCATGAGGTGGGTATTCAGCCATAGGAATTTATTCAAATCCACTTGCCAAACTGAAAAGTATACGGATCCTCCCAACTGGTCCAAAATATCTGCGATGTAAGACAATGGGTATGCATCACTGTTCACGAGGGAAGGGGTTTTATGCTGCTCCCAATCCAGTTCAGTCGTGTAGAGGTGGAAGTGGTTTACGGCGGAAAATAAATGTAACGTAAATGTGCAATAAAAATTTATACAATATATTTACAGTGCTGGAATTGGATTGTATCTTGGTCGTCTGATTCATTATTTTCACTGTGTATGCCACTCTCATCATTTTTATTATCAGCGGGCTTCATAAAATTATCACATTTCTTTGACAAAATCAATCGGTCATATTTATCTCAAAAATGCGTATTAGCTTTTACTTCCCCAAATTTTTTGTATTTAGGTGTACTTGACTTTTCGGTTTGCCCTACGATGTATTTGTCATAAAATTCTTATGGATCAATTTTGTTCCTAGGATACTATGTTTCTTTGTTCGTATTAAGGGTAGTAGCTATAATTTGATTTTCTTGCACTTATTTCTAAAGTTTTACTGCTTTCTGTTCATTTTTATCCCTTTCCAATTGTTTTATTTCTTCAAAAGTTTTTAAAAAAGAAATGGTGTTCATTATAAAATGGTACTGTTTATAACTGTTACAATTATTATTTTAGGAGTATCTATTATAATTCTGACCCCTGTCCTGACATCCTTGGTTATTCCTAGGAGTACAATTAGCATTCCTTTAAATATAATCATCATTAGGATTTTCGTTATCATATCATCCAAAATTATCCTGATAATAATTAGACATCCTGGACTTATTCTGAAAAATCTGATCTCCCTCCTAATTCTGATAATTTCCGTGCTAATTCTGTTTATTGCTATATTGTTAGTGTTGTCTATTATTATTCTAATAATTTTTATACTGCCTCTTAGCATTGTAATTCTAATTGTTGATTTGTTGTTCATTAACTTGTGCTATTCGATGAGATAAGAATGGCTGATAGTACCTATTCTGCTGTTGATATGATTTATTTAAATTATTTCTAAAACCACTACGAGGTAGTCCTTGGTACCATTAGTCTGGAATTATATCCGCTCTCATTTGGCTCTCCAATTTCAACGCATAATCAAAGGCGTTGGCTAAAGAAGCTGGTTCTTTCACATCTACGTGTTAATTTATTATAGGTGCTAGTCCTTTTATGAAGATATCTAACGCCTTTTCTTTTATAGGGGTCATCATATGCGCGTTGTAGGTATAGCCCTTTCTTCTATTAAAGCCTTATCAGCACCGCTCAGCCGTAGGCTTACGTAATCATAATATTCGCTAACCGATTGGCCTTGTCGTTGACGCACTTACTGTAGCTAAGTTCAATAGTAGGTAACGGTTTTTTCTATCGCATTTTCTATCATTTTCGTTGGCCATTTTCACTGTTTAATTATTATCTTTGTTGTATAATTCAGATTGTATGCGTGCTTCCTCCTTTTAATTTATTTTTCTACTATATTCTATCTTATTATTTTTTCTCTTATTAGATTCACTCACATTAAAAGAGAAATTGATTATTATATTTTTATTTTATTTTTCTAATTTATTTAAAAAAAATATTTTAGTAGGTCCTTGCCATGCATCATAAAATATAAAAAGAATAAAAAAATGATTAAATATGTACATGTATTAATAATATCAATAAACATGCATTTGACGTGTTACACAAATTTGAGTATAAATAATAGAGAAAAATATTTTTCTTTTTGATATGTGTATACAACAAAAATATATATGTATATATCCAGTGTAAATGTTTGTTTGGCGCATTCATGTATACTAAAATTGCAGTTTTTTTTACAGGTGTACGCCTGTTGACAGAACGATAAGTATACTATGTGTAATGTCCAGAAACCAAAGTGAGATAGAGCAATCAAGCGTGCATGTATGGTCCCTTCTGCTTTAAGCCAGGAAGAGAGTATACGCTGCAGGGATTTTTAACATATTATGTGCGGCTATATAACTGAATTGCTACGTGAGCATTGTTTAGTGTTTGGTGTAAGATTGAAGGCTCTTTCTGCGTAGGGAGAGAGAGAGAGAGTGTCTGACGTATAACTTGGCACTTTTTGAAGTTATACTTCCATAAGCGCGTTCAGAGATTACTAGAGAGATTGCTGACTGGAATGCTATGGCGCGTGTTCACTTTTTACCACTGTTTCGAGCGTCCCGTCGTGGCCAAGTGGTCGAATCAGGAGCATATATTTTTTTTATTTAAGAAGTGAGGAGGGGGTGTGCTGAGTGTGTGCCTACGGATTCGCGCAGAAATGGGCATGTAGGCATATATTTGAGAGACGCGTGGAAGGGGTATATACTGAATATGTGCCTACGGAGTACGGAGAGAGGAGTGGAAATGCCGACTATAGCTATATAGCTATATGACCGCGTATATCATAGCAAGAGCAAGCGACGAGTCTTTCTGGCTATACTGACTTCTCAAATAAGATCTTAAAAATATAGAAAAAAAAAGATTCGACATCTAATATTTATAAAATAAAAAACCTATTCTTTCGTTTTAAAATTTTCTGTAACACATGCAAGTTTAAAAGAGGCTAGCCATATTATTTTTCGAAAATTAAATCATAGAAATGAATGCTTACACAATTGTAAGCTCAGACTTTCAAGGCATTTATTTTTGAATTGTTCCTGTACTTTGGATTTTTTTATAGTACGGTGTATTAAAAAAAGTGCATTGAAAAAATATTTAGTTTAAAATATTTTTTAAGGTTGATAGTATGACTATAAGCACCTTAAATATAAATTATTATTTTTACTTATCCTAATCGCTATGAACTGTAGGCTAAGCTCCGGAGGTTATTAATGAACATATGTGACTTCGAACTATACGATTACCGAAGTGTAAATAGCTAAGATGACTATGGCTTATTTTACTGGGGATATAGTTTTGCAATTTGGGGTTCAATTCCAATCGCCATCAGATTTTTTTTTTTTCAGTACAATTCAGTATTCTGTTTCAGTTTCTTATTATAACTTTCATTTTAATTTATCAATGTTGTCAACACTTTTTTCTAGGGCACGTCAAAAAAATTATATTTTTAACATTAAGTCTATTAAATAATTTATTACGTTAATAGTTCTAGTTTGTAAGGCTATTTCATAATTCTATAATTTTAAATAAGTAATTTTTAAGGATATAAATAAAATTCAAATGTTTTGAAATTTCCAAGAAATTACAAACATCCGGTTAACGAGAGAAAACAGCCAAAGGCCAAAAAAATTTACTTTTTTTTCAATAATATCACTAACAATTGTTACCAGCAAATTTAAACAATAGGATTCCATCCATTTTTCAGAATGCCTTCTCTTAATTAGTGTTTATCTAACACTGGTTAAATTTTCGTACCCTTGACTTTTTCATAAATATCCAAAAAACGTAACAGAAAATAGTATTTTTTCGCAAAGTACCAGCGGTGGCTTGTGGGAGCGCTGGATTGAGCGTGCCGCCGATTTAGGCCACGCCCACTTTCTCGCAGCGTCGTGACAATTCAGCACCGCTACTAGTATTTAACGAATAAACACTACTTCCGGATACATTTTTAGGGTGCTTACAAAAAAGTTAGAGATACGAAAATTTATTCAGCGTTAGATTAATATCTTAGTAAGAGAAAACATTTTGAAAAATGGTTCTATGTGGTCTAAAAACTTTTTTGGTCATTTTTCGGAAGATCCTTTTTTTAGTTCATTTGATGGTTTGCAAAAAGTTTATATCCATTTGTCTTGAAATTTTGTAGGTTTATTAGAAATCATAAAACCCATGTTCTGTTAAAATTTGAAGTTAAAAAATTAATAAGAACTTCAGTTATGAAATACCGAAAAACAGGGTGAAATTTGCCCTTTTTGGCAATTTGCGGAAAAACAGTGAGGCCGTTTAAGGTTCACCAGGGCTCATCTTGTTCATCTTTAAATTGCGCATCTTTTGCACATGGAGTGTTTTTTTTCTGAATAACAGCTTTTCCGATAGAAGCCAAAAACTTATCAGGCTTAAGATCTATACAAACAAATTTTTTTTGGCCCAGTCTGCTATCATTTCTGTGAAATAACTATAATTTTCATTTTATCCTACCTTTAATTTGGAACTGAACGTCTTAGAATTGAGCCTCACGCTCCTTTACAGGCTGTGGGACCAGCAGACAGTCCAACCATTTGTTTGTTTTATATTTAGGAAAGATAAAAGACAGCGAAAGAAAGAAAGAATGTGTGTGTTAGTATCGGGAAATATTTAATTGATTAACATTATTTTTTACCTTTCATCCAAATTATGTACCTCTTCAATAAATTAATTTATATTTTTTATTTTCATATCAATCTTCATTCAGATTTTATTGCAATCACTATCAGGTCACGTACAATAAACAGGTTAGTTTTACCTCTGACGAAAAACAAATAAACAATTTGTCCACACTCGATGAGCTGTGGAAAGTTTTTAACTAAAACGCCTCGCGAAGTAATGCATCTTGCGTGGAGCTTTAGTTAAAATTTCTTAGTCTTACATGCTATAGGGCTGGTACTTGCTGGCTTCATGTGCTTAGGCTTAGTGGCTCGCTTCACTTGACTCTTCCAAGAGCCACGAAGTACACAGTGAGCCTTGTTAGGTGACGACTTTCGTTAAGTATGACTCTTTAAAGATTCTTAAAATTTTATCATTAAAAAAAGGAATTAATCTGATATAAAAAAGGACAATGCTTTTTAGTTTACTCAGCTTCAACATGTTAGTTTTTTACCAAAATATATTAAAAATCAAACGAGTTCTATTAGAATTCGTACCTTTGGCAGCGAGCTCGCGACAATCCCTCCATAAGAGCTCGTGTAGAATAGAAAAACATTGAGTTTTTTTTTAAACTAGAAAGCTAGTTCCTCTAAAATTTTTATGTGTTTTGTGCAGTGATAAAATAAGTGTTTCATAATTTTTTTTTTTTTAATTCTGTAGAAAATGAAATACAACGATAACCTCCTTGAAAATCATATACGTAGTGTAATTTTTGCTGTGGTTATCAGTGGTGAGGGATCTTAGTTGTTAAGTATTGTTTCTTGATTCTAGTTAAACTTGAAGAAGCAAAGTCGTGTTGAATGTGCGATACGCAACAAAATACAGATTTACATGACCCCAGATGCCGACTGGTAAACATAAGTAATTAAGGAAAATGATTAAGTTAAACTTATAACAGACTAACGGGCCCCCCCGTCTTGGCTTCGCCCGAGACTCACTAAATGGAACACCGTATTGTGTTGAAATATTGTAATGTCAAACGTTTTCAGTAAAAAATTTTTAATCTATTTCTGACACTTCTTAGAACAAAAATCTTCTTATTGAAAACATATCTGTTCAAAATCAATACAGTTTATTTGGTCAAGTAAAAAGCTATGAAGAGTGAAAAAAATATAATTATGCTAAAAAGTACCGTGCATTCCTTATGCCATAAAATAATCGTCGGCCTTAAAAGGGCGTTGATATGCAGCTTTTCCCGTACAATCTATAAACAGGACTATTTTTTTAAGCTGTTTAAAAAATAAATAATTTAAAAAAATTTTTCTCTCTTATCTCACAACTTTATTACCACAGCAACAAAGTCCTGGAACTTAATCTCTATGTTTTTTATCGCAACAAAAATACAAGTATATATATCATACCTATTTAAAAATCTGAACGATTCAAGAGATTACTATGAGGGTTATAGTGAAAAGCTGATCTCAACTTACGAAATTTTTTATTTATCAATTTTAATGCTGTTTTAATCTTGATAAATGTTCAACGTCATTTTCTTAAAGCCTAAAATTGTATTCATTAGATGTATTTGAAGTTCTCCTTCCAATTTGACTTCTTGCGACTTTTGGCATAGTTAAGCCTTTTGTGAGCCCTAAAGCCTTTTTTTTTTTAACTTTATTAGGTTATAAGATAATTGTTGGCGAGGTAGTTCGACGTCCTCTGATCCTAAAAAGGACCGTTGAGCTTCTTAAGTGAACTCTTTCTTGACTGAAGTTTCCAGCAAACGTCCTTTATACGTCGAGGTGATTTTATCTGGCCTGTTATTGTAGCACCACACTTATAGGGAGGAAAACTACAACGTTTGAAGCTTTGAAGCTAGTTGTAGAAGTCTTTTCCAACGTTTCGTGGTATTGCGCTGAAGACATTTGTGTCTAAAGCACCTTCTTTTTTTGCAGACTCAGTTGTTAGGGTGATCAAAGGTAGGGACATTAGTTCGTGATGCTTGCGCGTTGGAGACTGTCCCGTTAGCTCAAGTTTATTTTTCCTTCATAGCTGTTAGGTCTACCAGCGCAGAGCTTGGAGAGGATCGGTGATTCCTGGTTGAATGCTTGGAGTCGAAAGGGCAATATAGGATCGTCGGTCACTAGGGTTGCCAGCTTTGCGACAAACAATTCCGCTCGTGACGTCTGCCAGTGAATGACTGACTTGGTTTAATAGTGGTCGGCTTTACATAGACTTTTAGCGGACCAATTGTTTCTGGATATGGTAGTTAAAACGTATTTTTTAGCAAGGTAGTTTAAACTTAGGTGGCCCCTAAAAGAACCGATGAGATTGATGGTTAAGTAGGGAACTTAAATGCTTACATTGGCCCTGAAAAGGGCCAGTAGTGATACTTCTTGTCATTACTGATTATTTTTGATGATGGAGAGCTGGCTGTGTGGGTAGCTTGACTCTAACCCTTAGAGTCTCTGCGTACGAAGACTGTGCTGGAGGAAGGTACGCCCCTGACCGAAGAATATCTCATCTTCGGGTTGTTTCCCAGATAACCAACCCCTCATCGTTAGTTGGGAAAGTGGGCCTCGAGAATACCTTCTCCATGCGTATACCGTTGGGACAACTACTAAGAAAGAGACCGTTATGGCTGCCCGTACTCTTCAGGGCTGTCTCCCCTGGATTGCATTTGAAGTAGAAGATTCTCTGACGGCACTCGGCTGGATGATCGAACGGCGACAAAACTCTAACGTGTTGAAGCAGGTTGTGCTCTGGTTAGACATGTATTCTGGTATCCCTCTGGAGACGTTAACGTTCCGAATGCCTAGTGTTCCGTAGCATTCAATCATTTTAGCGATCTTGGGTAAAAACTGATTTATCTCACTTGCCCCTAAAAGAAGAGTGTCATTGGTAGCCAGGATGTCCAGCTGCACGACTATTAACTCTGTTCTTGGTGTACTGTCGATGAACGACCACTATAATTGACCGTTCGATGGGGTATCTTACGTCCACTCTTAACTTTCTTTGATTTTGGTAGACTTCAATTTTATCTCGACGCCACCTATCGGATTCTACTGAACTAAAAACGCAAAGCTACTTTATTTTAGCAAAACTTTAAGCTTATTTATCGCTTCTATTATTAATTTTTAAAGAAATAAACTGTGCAAAAACCATCTCACAATCATTAAAAATTAGTATTTGAAATTTGAGCAAAATTGGATTAGTAGTTTCCGCGGTTAGTGATTACAACAGTTTTAGTGACTTTGCTTTTATATTAGTTAGATAATTAAGTTCCAAATAAAACATTTATTCGATCTTTGTTGTTGTCTTCAAACAATAATAGTAATAATCATTATTATTATTATTACTATTATAATAATTATAAGAATAATTCATAATGGTGCTTCATTCTAAAGCTATTATTAAAATATGTTGTACCCTGAAGCTGTCAACTGATGTCTAACTTATTTCTACGACAAATTAAACATGTAATTTATTCCAGCACTGAAAGTAAGCAATTTAAATTTTTAAACGAATTCTTATAATTAAACTAAAATGGAGTGACCAAAGTTTTTAATTATTTGATTAACTTTGACTTGTTACCTTTTATAAAGCACTTTTAATTCGATAAGGACCTTTTGAGGAAACTTGTGGGCCATTTACTTTTAAACAACATTCATCATCGCTTTCCTTAAAAAAAAAAAAAAAAAAAAAATTTGAATATGATACGTGGGACAAAAAAATTTTTAAATTTCATTGTTCTGTGCCCATCAGCAAAAAAAATTTGTAATTTAACTGAAAGAAATTGAATAGGACATGTTGCCTTCTAGAGCAGATTTATCATGCATAGTTGGAAAACTTCTGTTTAACAAAGATAGACTGAATTTTATATCTAAGGAAGTGAAGATCGACAACTCGCTGTTTTAAATGCGATTTTCCAATGTGTGAATTGTAAAAAACTTTATTAGTTTGCAGCATCATAAAGGCGACTTTTCGAAAAACAAAGTATTTTGCCTGTCTAAAAGCATTGATATTTTTAAAATTTTGAATAATAAAGATGAAAAAAAATTAACTGGGGATATAAGGTGGGAAATAGTTTTAAAAAAAGGTAAAGGCATGAATCGATGGATTTTGACCTGCTCTTTCAGATAGTGTAGTCAGTTTCAACGTAAAAAAATTTTTTTCTTGTTGCAATCAATTTCAAAGTTTAGGCTAAAACAGCCGAAGTTTTTTCTCAAAGTAAGTCTTTTTTTTTTAAACTTGCATTCGTCAATAGCTTAACTCTTTAACTACAGTTATACAAATTCTTAAGTTGATTAAAACTTGGATTTAATATTGAAAAATGAGCAGATTTTTCCTGAAGTTGACGTAGGATGTAACATGTACTTTTGATAGTATACATACTCATAAACAATTAAGCCAGCAATAAATGTAGAACTTTATTTGATTTCAAATCTTAGTATTTATTAGCACACATTTACAGTGTTTTATTGTTTGTTCACTGTGATTCTAAGTAAGATTTTTTTGAAACGGTTTTTAAAATTTTTTTTGTTTTAGTCACATCTTTGGATTTTGCTGATCATTTTAACGTGTTCTTAGCAGGTGTAGATAAATGAGACGATACTAACGTGGAAAATTCTTTCAACTGTAAATGAGTGGTACTTACAGGTTTCATACAATGACACAATAATGTACCTGGAACCATGACTGCTGATTCTAATCGTTTTTTCAAATGTTTTTTTAATGCAAAGTACTTTTCTTCAGTAGTGTAGATACATACGATATTTTTAAAGTAAACTTTTGCTTAATAAAACTAATTATCAGGCGTTAAGATATTAACTTGATTAATTTAGTTCTCAAACTCGCACTACGTGCATTAGCTTTAACCAATGCGCTAATGCCATCACATGTATTTTTACTGCAAGCTGTGGCATAATAGTGATACTACAATTTAATTTTAAAACCATTAAAATAGCTAAGCAAATTTAAAAAACTATATTTGTTTCTAAAATTCTACCCCGTGCCACGAGAAAATATCATTTTTAAACACAGCTAAATTTGTTTTTTAAAACGTTAATAGTTTTTTTCTGTACAATAAATCGCAGATTTGGAGAATGCTTTAACTCATCTTTATAAGCATCAAAACAGCGTTTAAAACTTATTATTATAACTTACAACGGTAGATGCTCATGAATTCTATCAAGTTTTCAGTGGAGAAGTTCAGTCAGAAGAAATTCAATCTGAGGTTAACAAAAAATGTAAGTCATAACTCATAACGTTGCATAAATAAGTAATGTACAAACTCATCTTTGAGATCACATTTTTTTTATAAAAATGAGAGACATAGCGTGACAGGTTGTAAACAAGACAAATAGAAAAGTGTCGTCTGCTAAAACAACGGGTCTCGCTCTCTTGTCGCCCTGCGATTTTCATACTTTTTGCCGCAAACGTTAAAATTTTTTTTAAATACAAATGTTAGTTATAATATGATTGTTATTATTTATATGTACTCTTATGACTGTGACGAAACTATAATTTTGTACATTTTGAAAGTATGAAAAATAAATACACTTCCTTTTAATTCTTTGAAATGGGAAAATAGTTTAATATTTAAAATAGTAAACTTTCTGAACGTGTGATTAATTTGAGCTAAAAAAATTTTTTCAAATTGAAAATTCACCTTGTAAAAGAAAAAACACATAATATCTGTCAGTTTGTTATATTTTATTTATTTTTTTAGCTACTTATCTTGAATTATGAGCCAGTTATAAAACAGTATCTCACCCGACATTCACCGAGATACGTGCGTGCCAGTGCTAGAGTAGACCCCACTATTTCAAGTGCATGTTATTTGTGAAGCTTTACAGGTCCCAACTTAAAAATTTGCGTGTCTGTAGTTTAAGAGTTAAGTGTTTGATTAATGCAAGTTAAAGAAAAAAAAAAATTTGTAACTTAAGAAAAAACAGCCTACAGTTAAAAATTGATTTTAGCAAGGAAAAAAATTTTTTGAATGAAAACTGACTGCACTATTTGAAAGTGCAGGTAAAAATCTATCGATTTATGTCCCTACCTTTTTTCTCCCATCTGCTATAAACGCGTTGGAAATAACGCTTTTGATGCGAAAAAGGCGCTGCGCACACCACATGATCCGCTTGGCTTGGATGTGCCCCTATATACATGTACGGATATTCATACACACACGCATAAACATTCATTTTACGTTTGTATACATACCGATCCATCTCAAAGTAAAAGCTAAATAATAAAATCTTAACAGATTAGCAGTTTATTGTTTGCTTCGAGTACCAATATAAGTCAGAGCTACCATTGAAAGAATATTGTGATACTTATTCACAAAATAGACATACTTTTTGTGGGAAAAGTATGTTTTATTTAAAAAAAGCAAAAATAGTATTTTTTGGCAAAAAAACTAATGCTTAGTGCTACAAAAAATAATCTGGTCTGTCAAAGATACGTTATTATTAAAAAACTGGATAAAAAGTTGTTCTGCTGTCAAGGCTACATTATACTTATGAGTAATTATTACTGTTTTATTCCATGTAGTTGGCATTCATAAATTTATCCAAATAGATCGCTCACTCCAGCAGAATTGTTGAGGCCAACATTATGATGGTGAAGATGGGTTCCTGTAGACTCTGTCTCTCTCTCCCATTGTGCCTTTTTTTTGGTGAAAGGCACCAAACGTTCAGGGGGGAAAGCGAGGAGTTATATAATATGAACACACACTCTCTCCTTCTCTCTTACTCACACACATACACACACACATTACTGGGGCTCCGCCCTCCTACATGCTTTACTTGCTAGCCTCCTATAAATAAATTGCGACTTTGAGTTTTTCTTAACTTTAGAAAAACTAATTAGCAAAAAACGTTAGTAAAACTATTAATTTTTACAGGACTGTCTTCCTCAGCACTTTTTTTGGACTTGTCTTGTGATCTTGTGCTGTGCATTCGATTACATTGCAATATTATCTGTCCATGTCTGCCAACCTTGCCTTCGAGGCTTTTTCTCGCGTTTAGCCGATTTTTTTAACTTGGCTTTCGACAATGCTTGGGCAACGACGAAACTTTATACTATGGGTGGTGACATTTGCAGCATCCTCGTAGAAGTGATTTTGAGCGAGCAGATCATGTGTGCCTCCTTCAGTTGACGAAACTCCTGGAGTCTACTATTTTCCATTTAACGTATTTTTTTCTTCATATAATTCTGTTTCATCCTGAAGTCTGCTTATTTAACTGCAGGTTACGTTTGTCGTCAGGTTCCCTGGGTTGTCGTGGTGGCATGGTGAGGGCTTTGTTGTGCTCAAGGGCCCAACGATGTTAGCGCCAATTTACTGTGAGCATCATGGATTAGTAAGCCAATTCAGTCTTTTACTTGCATGTTTATATTGTGCGCTAGAATAAATTCTTTTTTTTTTTAATCAGCTTGGAATACAGCTTATCATCGATTCGTATGCGCTTTTTAACGTACCAAGACCGCTGTGCGTGTACGGATGGCCTTCCTGTAAGCCACTTCTCCCATTGTGCCATTACTTGTAACAAGAGGGCGTCGGTTTCTACACGGCGCATTGTCCTGAAAGCTCGCAGGGACAAAAGTGACTACAGCACACCAAGTTTGCTGGGAAATTTCTGTGAACCCATTCTCATTCTAAGGAGCAAGATGCTTCCTATAGGATAACCATCAACTACACCTACTATGCTACAATTCTGGTGGTGGTGATCAATGTCATTCTTGACAGTGCTGATGGCTACCCTCTTGAGCGTTAGCCAGCCGTTCAGGTACTTTGTCATACTTTATTTTTCTTACTATGTTATCATTAATGTCTAATGTATCGCTTTTTTTGTGATTTCTCTGGAGGTACAAGGCCTAGTCAATGGAACCAAATGCCCAATTACTGTTTCGATCCTGATTAGTGATCTTGAGCTTTCATTAAGCTGTGGTGATTACGTCCGACTGCTACAGGCTCTAAGTTTGAGGGAGAGTTCTGGTAGGACTGCCAAAAGTAGTGAGGTGACTTTAAGTTGCTCCCGAAAAAAAAAAAAAAGTAATAGTAATCAACATTGTGGATGTGATTGTTGTAGTAGTCGTGGCCCTCAGTAATGACAAAAATAAAAAGTATTGACTTCAAATTAAATTTTATTTTTTATTTTAAATCTTTCACTGCTTTCGAGATTTTTGAAGTTTCATTTGTTTACTAATGTTTAAATCTTGTACTTTCTTAGATTTAACTAATTTTTTTAGATTTAGCCATTTAAAGATCAAATGATCATCTAGAATTTTATAGTTCTCGCTAACTAGTACGTAGAGATGATGTTATACATAAAAAAATCACTCCATCTATATTCACATACATTTTCCCTATTTTATAGTTATATTTACAAACTTACTTTTATACCAATGAACCCTGATGATTTTAATAGACAATTAAGTTTTTGCATAAAAAATCCCATTCAATCCGTCTCGTATAATTTTGAAAAATAATGGACCCGTGTTTTTTTTTTTTTTTTTTTTTTTCAATTAAAAACTTCAAAAGATGTAGCCCCTTAAAGATTCTCTATTTTTTATAGCTATAGATGTACTCCTTTTGTACATGATGTTATAATAATACATGCGAAAAACAGTCATTTTTATTTTTTACTGTAACTTGAGCCAAAGTTAATATTTTTTGTTCAAATTTTCAGGAGTACTTGCTTTTAGTAGTATTAATAACAACAAAGACCGAACAAATAATGAAAACAAATAGGAAGTATACATAAAAATTTGTACTACATGCAGAAAAAAGTACGTAGAACAAACAGGTAGAGCATTTAAAATACGACAAAAAGAACATAAATACGCATACATATACAGTACTGGCAAATCTACTTATTCCAAACATTTAATCGCATATAATGATAAATTAAAAATATTACGTATTTGTAACAAAATCAAAAAACTTTATCTGCTACAAGCTCTAGAGATTAATAAATTAGAAAATTTAAGTTTATTATAAAAAGATATGCTGGATTTAAATATATCACTTGTTGAATTCAAGTTCAAATGAAATGTAACGCCTTACATAATATTTCTATTGTGCGTATTACATGACTACGTTAAACGGTAATTGTTCGTAAAGTTTGGCTTATTAATACATTTATCGATATGAACGTATGTACACTGCTATATGTATGTATTGTTTCTGATGTATGCGTGTGTGTGTGTGGTGCGCGATGGGAACAACTGCGGGCCCCCGACGCATGATTGTATGAAAGGGACGACCACCATCTGGCCAGAGTAGAACGAAACCTTGTATAAGTGGGAGCATTACCACATAAGTATACTGTAGCTCTTACTGAATAAACTACAGTAATTATACGTAGTACAAGTGCTTGGGTGAGAGGGAAGGCTCTCGTGGCTTTGACGGAAGAAGAATGGAGCAACTTTGCGCAGGAGATGTTTCAACAGAAGGAAAAAGTCAAACTCAGGACGACCCACTTACCACCTTCGTGTGGGAGTGTATGGCCGCACCCATTTCCAAACTCTTAATTGAGATCATACCTAATTATACCATGTGCACAGTGGGAGTATCTCCAGTGAATCACCTTGCCAGTTGACCAACTGCCACTCTGTGCATTCTCAATTCACGCATGCGTTATTTGCCTTGTACTCGCAAAAATATCAAAGCGGTCTGACTTTTGCAATTAGATCTTAATTTGAAGTAAAAGTAGTTTCTGTGATATTAATCAGGCCGTTATGCAAATTAAAATTTTTCCATTTAATTACACTCTCCTGCTTATAGGAAAGTTGCATGGAATCACGTGCATATTATATATAAAATTTTTGAGGACTGTTATAATATTCTTCGCTCTTTGCGGGTATTTGTATTATTATTTTTGCATTTGACTCAAAATTAGAGGTTATTTCCTCCTTACATTACGCGTATGCTGATTTATTGGGAATATTGTTTTCCCTGCTTCTTGGTCAATTCTCCAGTGGCTCGTTGATGCTGGCCATGGCTCCACATGCACGCATCGTTGTATAGATCCCTGATGTTTTATGTTGATTATCACCTTCTTCAGTTTTGAACGCTCGCTACTTTCAACGATTGAAAAGCTCGTCCACTATCTTGCGAGTTTGAATGCTCTGTTTTTGATTCATTTATCTCCAAATGTTGCCTGTTACAGTAACTTTCCCCATAGTCATTTCTGTGGTTGTTACAGTAAAGATATTGACTATTTCGCTTTCCAGCCTTCCTGTTATCATATGCATTATAATTTTTACTTCCATACTGTTATAATTATTTTTGTTAGTGTAAAAATTTTTATCGTAATTATACTTCCTTCTTTCGTTATTATTACCTATATTATAAGGAACTCTATCATAACTTTAGGATTAGATACTCTGATATGACTCAAAAGACCGACTAAAAGAGAGGTGGCTGACATCGGTGGTTGCACAGGGCTCTGCCCTTGGCCCTTCTAGAACCTAGTGTACGATGAACTTTTTCGCCTTCAAATGCCTTTTGGGATAAATCTGACGGACTGTTGATGACATAGTATGGCACATAACTTTAGGGGTCTGCAAGAATCCTAAATACGGCTTCAAATCAGTTTCTAACTTGATATTGCTATATGGTGTGAAGGTGTGGGCTGATGCGCTGGCGAGATATAGTGTCCGAGAGCACCTCTTTCAGTGCAGCTTATCGGATCTCTAAGAATTGTGTACGCCTACCGTACAGTTTGCTCTGCTGCCGTAATGGTGATAGCACGAACGATCCTTGTCATGTTACTTACGGTGGCGTGGTGGAATAAATTCCTGTACTTTAGTGACAAAAGCGATAAGATCAGACGCCAGTAAACGTTGATGACGTGGCAATAGGAATAGGATCAGGCTGGTGTAGATTTGGTGGACGCACTGACCACTACCAGACCTGTGACCATGGGTGGACAGAGGACATGAAGAGATTCGTTACAACCTCACTCAGTTCCTCTCTGGGCATGTACAAATTAATGGTCTTATAAAAAATCCACGGAGTCTCACACAACCGTATTCGCTGAAAAAACATCGTTACTCTCCTGTTGTTTTTCAAAATTTCTCTCATTATCATACCAACTGCCGTAGTTATTATATACGTCTGTCCGTGATGAATCCTCGTTTCTACTATTCTTTGTTGTAGCACCTCAATAACGTTTGGGGTTTTCACTTTTTTTTTATCTTGCCATAATTTTTTAAACCCACTAGTGAAATCTGAGCCGTGATCTCAGCAATATAAGCACTATTTTATATCCTCTTCCATGCCATTCCATTTGACCGCATCTGAATTTCCTATGGACGAGTTGCTACTGATGAGGTCCACCATGTCGTCATACCGTTCCGTATCGCTACTTGTCCTGTACCTTGTCTTTGGTGTCATCATTTATCGGTGAATACTTATTGAATCATCTATGATGATAAGTGTGTCAATAGCTTCTTCGAGTGCCACCAGTTTAAGGCCTGCTACGTTCTAGTTATATGGAGCCCTTAAACTATACATAAACTGTCTCATTGCTTCGTTATCCAATTTTTTTTCGTCGCATTTTTCTTAGTCTGTGTCCAGTGCGTATTTGCCTCATAAACCATCATGATTCCATTATGTGATCGCTCAACTTGCTGACAATATTCCAGGACCGATTCATTGTTTTGTTGTGCAATTGTCTTAAGCTCCGCCAAAAGTGTGTCCACTCTTTTCATGTTACTAAATTAAACTTTAAGAGAAAGTGGACAAAAACTCTTTTATAGAGTTAAGTAATAACAGGTGCGTCTGAACTAATCTGACGCTACATATCGTCATTTATTTCTCCAAATTCATAATATTTTTTGTACTAGTAGGTAGTAGATTGATTTCGTTGTCTGTACAATTTGTTTAAACAAGGAAGATTTCAGTCTTCAATGAATAGTGGTATATCATTTGCATCATTATTCAAATGCGCTAAGATACTAAAATTTGCCCTCAAGAGAAATTAGCTTTCCGACTGATACTCATGGGGGGAAGCGTATGTTGCGGCTCTGAAAAATGTATGGTTTATTGGTTGTTCTAGCAGCCAATTGAACAGGATATTTTTATGCGCATTATCTGAGCTTGTAATATAATGTTTTTCATCGTATCCACTTGTAGACTTCCTACCCTTGTGGCCCGCGTGACGAAGACACTTATTATTTCTATAGTCGTAGTGGGGGTGGGGGGTGGAATATCCAGTCGTATTATTGGGCACAGGGCCGTTTGAAATTGACTTCTTTACGTTTTACTCTTGTCATACACTTTTAGTACGCTTATTTTCTAAAACAACCGTTGTTATCGTTGTTGATGAGTTTCACAAGATTTCTATTTTTAGTTTGGATTCTATTAATGCCTGGTTTTGCTCATTTTGTCCCACGACTTCAGATACATTTCCGAAATCTATTATTTGCTCATTTAAATCCCTGTCAACTTCCCACTGTCATCTTGATATCCCGTTCGTTATTCAAACTATGTATATTTATGTATAAGTCTAAAGTAGTTTTCACTATAACGTTGCCAGTACCGATTTATTATTTGTTGATATCACGTGAAGACTTTGACAAAAATAAAAAATGACATGAGTTTAAAGTTATGGTTCTATGATATTGTACGGCGGACAATATGTGAGTATAAATATTTCTCCTACAGAATGATATTGTATACAGTAAGGTGGTACAATTATTGTTGGATTAAGGATTGTACGTTATTTGGGTGTAATTTGAATAAATATTTTTATATTTATTAAATGAACAATTATGAAAAACGTATCGAGTATATAATATATATGGCCAGTATGAGAGTACCTGCTTTCATCGAACCTTCAAATTGTTTCGAAACAACTGCCTACTTTGATAACGTCTCTTGTATCCCGCTTGCACGTATCACATTTGCTGACACACTCATTCTTACAGTTAGTTGCGTATATGACATCCACAATAGCTATTTAAAAAAAGACTTAGAAAATATTTAAAAACTAGTTTTATTCTTTATTCTTTGTTTAATTATAAATTTTATAAAATGGATGATTGACATTTTGTCAATAAAATATGTTACAAACATTATGATAATTGATACCTGATTAATGATTGTAAACTAAAAAAATTAATAAATATGGAAATGGTTTACGTTAACTCTGCACAGCTTTTAACCGCGTTATTAGAATAATTTAGATTATGTTCAAAAAATGACTTAATTGGCTTGGGATCACTAAAAAAAGAATTATTAACCTTTTATTGTTATCTAGAAGAATTAATATGCTGTTGTACGACTTTATCTTCAACGGAATGGTTTTATATTCCAGTGAATGTAGCTTTTTTTTTCTAAGAATAAGATGCAATGAAAATATTATAATCCATCCATAAAATCTTGTATAAATAAACCGAAATAAAAAAAGTGAAAACTTTGAAAAATATTGAATTAACAATTAGTTGTGTGAAAAATTTCTAATTGGGAAAAAATTATGTAAATATCAAATTATTTATAAATAGCTGTTAATAAGAAAAAGCTTTGTAAAGTTTAATAATTTAATGAATAAGTCAGTAACAAATATAATTGAATTGAAACCAATTTAATTAAAAAAACAGTAAATATATATTCACTTTTAAAGTTAGTTACGAATCATAATTTAAGAAGAAATAAGAAGTTATCCACTATTGGGATTGCTTGTGGCAAAGTAAATAGTATTTTTTTTTTGAGAGTTGGGTAAAGAATGAAGAAATAAAATTCAATAAAAATTGGAAGTTGCTTTTTTTCAGATTTGCGCTTTGGTGCCATGATGCGAGGTGGTGCGGTGTAGTAATATTATAAGTGTGACGTGGCAATATGAGGCAGGGTAGATTGTGGCTTGTCAGGAAAATGAAAAAGTAGCGTAAATTTCCGTTACATTTACATTTACATTTACATTAAAAATAAAACATAAAAAAATTGTCCCAATTCATCGGTATTTATCTCAATCATTTTAGATAAAGTGTCTCCCTTACGTGAAAAATGCCCGTGGGAAAAAATAAAAAAACGACAGAATAACCATCAAAATACTTTCTCCTTACGTAGAGATAAGACGATGATCATCAGTATGATAGTGATATGCTTATTGATGATGGTTCCCTTAAGGGTAGAATAGTATACGTATGTAAGTAGCTTCAATGATCTTAACGTAATTTTTAATTGATGAATATAAGACGACTACAGGGAAGCACACATATTATGTTAAAAGGAAAAAAAAAATTTATTTCATTTATTTTACGACGACAGCCAATCCCATCCTTAGCAGCGAAGTGTTACAAGAGAAACTGTGGCTCGGGGTCTACGAATAAGGAAAATGACGTCTTATATTCAACGATGCTTCATTACTTATATTGGTGAGAGAACCATACGTATGTCTCCTTTGGCCGTTGACTCTCTACTGCAGACTTTCCCTCTCTACTCCTCTTCACCTTGTCATTCCTGCCTTTCTATTCTTTAGGATCCAAACTACTTTTAGAGAGGGAAATAAAAAGGAATTCTTTTACGAGTTTTCATTGTCGGATAATCCTGGAAATCGTTAAAAGTAAAAAGTATCTTTTATGAAGAGACTTTTGTCTATCCGTATGTGACTATAGAGTAAAACGATATTTTATGAACTCTATAAGTAAGATGATTTTATTATTTCAATTTATGTTTATGTACATTAACTGTATTAAAACATTCTTAAGCATATACTCAAATAGAATTTAAAAACATGTAAGTCAATAGTCTGTAAAACTATGCGAATTTGAAGTGATAAAAACGCTGGATGTACCGTAGTGAAACTATCTAGACAGAATTTTTTTTGTATGAAACTATTGAAAATAGTCTCAATGACTGAAAACACGCTTCTTTTTATACTCAAATAATGAGGCCAAAAAAATTTTGTTCAAAATTAGTGGCCCATTTGTACTTGAAATGATAAATTGAAACTAGAACTTGAAAAAAGAAATTGAACATTTGTAATAATAAAATCTTTGAATATAATAAAAATTTTTTTTTGGTATTAATCTGTAGTTGATAATTCTACAACATTCTATCTTGCAAAGCTTTTATGCTTTTAAATTTATAAGATTCCTTACAGTTATCTTTTATTTTATTATTGTATAGTATCTATTTATTAAACGTTTAAGAATTTAATTCATTGTCAGTTTGAAGTAGACTTGAAGAAGAGAGACTTCTTTTCAAATATAGTATATTAGGTAGGATGTTACGCTACACTGGTGATACCAGCATTTTTTTAACAGAAAGTTCGGACAAGTCGTCTTTTACAAAAGAAGTTTGTTTGTCTAGAGAAGAGGATTAGAAATAATGTTACAAGTTCTTGTAGAAAAATTAAACAACACATTTACAAATGATTCTATACTTATATCGATATTTATAAGAACCTTTAAGTGTAGGTCTTTTCACAAAATTGCAAAATTTGAAACATCTAAAACATTAATATAAATGGCTGCTTAAGCAAAACAATTTTATTATTAGCCTGGTAAATATTCGTGAAGAATAAAAGTAAATGTATCCGTATAATTTCTTGAATCACATAAAAACAGTAAACCAATAAAAAAATTACGCACAAGTAAAAAGTTGGTTAGAAAAGAAAAAGTATACAAACATTTGTTTTTGTGTAATGTATGAATATCAAACGTTATATTTAAGAAACTACACCCAAACAACCTTGTAAGACTAAGAAAATTTGCTAAGCACAAACCGAAATGGTGCATTCTTGCTGATAGTAAAGAAACACCTAGTGTTCGGGTATGCACAAACCATAAGTGTTTGTAATACACTTAATTACTTTCACTCAAAAATAGCTATTACAAATTGAGATACATTTATAAGAAAATATAAGGATTGTATTTGCAAGAGTTAAAATTACTTTGTACATGAATTTAGGAAGACAGGTGCTAACAAACAAAAAATCTGCTTTCTACAGGGAATTTCGCTGCTCACTCAACAAAAAATGTTAAAGAGTTCGAATTTTATTTTTTAATTACCAAGTTAGTGTGAGTACGTTTCAAAAAAATACGTGTTTCTAATATGAACGTGAGTATAAATTCAATTTTAGATTTCGCTGAAAATCTTGCATTTTTTTTGTAAGTCGCAGCCCAAGAGTTTTATTATAAGAATGGCCAATGCACGGTTGCTTAAGTGAGATATAAAAATCAAAAATGTTAGCAAAATGTTTTTATTAATTAGTAAAATTTGTAATCGTTCTCGTCTTGCAAAAAAAAAAACACTTTAAATCAAAGAAGTTTTTGCAAAAGCAAAGATAGATTCATTGCAGTGATGTCACTGGCGGCATTTCTAAAATTAAAAAATGACTCTAATACTTGTAGGAAAGATAAAAATTGAATGGCTGTAAGAATTATAACTGGTTATATTGATACATTTATCATTTTATCAATTATTGCATACGTAGATAAGGGCACTTTTTTATATGATAACTCTTTAAAACCATCCGTACAGGAACAGTGGTTCCAATTAACGTTTGATTTTTTTGATTAGAATAATTTTTAAGACTTGATTTATCTTCTTTATGATACCGTAACTCAAGGGGGGAGGGTGTTCAGGAAACATGTACGTCATATCTCACTTCCTTTTTGTGATGATTGAGAAAAGAAGGTAAAAAGCAGTTTGCTCTCGTCGCTCGCTTAGTACAGTTGCGTTGTAATTCATCCCCTGTGGATTTTTATGCGAAAGAGTGTCTTATTGCTCAATTAATACAGACGATTAGTTTTCACCTCTTCGTCCATAACGTTCCTTCTAGTAGACTTTCATTACTTTGTACACGAATTACTTAATGATTTCTCGTTAGTTTGATATTTCCGTTAGCAGTGTGACTTTGTATTTCAGTATTTATTCACACGTTAAGCTAATCAAGGTTAATAATTGGGATTCTCAAAAAAAAATAACAGCTTAAGAAATTATATTTTGTATAGTGCCTCCATGTCACTAAATTCAAGTTCATATATACGACTTAGTTTTCCTTGTTAAAGAGAAACTACTCGATTTCTAATTTTTTTATCTTCTAGTATGTACAATCTTTTATAATAGTAAATAGCTTTTGTCAGTAAATATCAAAATTAGGCAAAATTGATCCTGTGCTGAAGCTATCATTGTAATAATTCTAGTTTTATAAATTGTTTGAAATAGTAACTTCAAAAATATTAAAAATTTTCAAAAAAAGCTCATTTAAATATAAATACATAAAATAACGTTGCTTTGACGTACTTTTTAAAAAACTTTTAAGATAAAGTCGCCATTTGAAAAATATACGATACTACGTGTCATTTAAAAGAGCACTCTGCTTATAATAGTCGCGTGCGATTTGCGACGAATTTCTCATGTAATAATCGCGCGGTAATTGTGCGATTTTCGTTACATGGAATTTTTCCAAATTTAGAAATGATAGAGTATTGATCGTATTTGATCTTCATGATAATGATCTCTAGAAAGTGATTTAGCTGTACAGATTTAAGTTACTGTAAGAAATCGTTGATTTTGATCCCAGTAAAGCACTATTTAAATTTTTTACATCACAACTTATAGGTAATGGTTATATTGTTGAATTTAATTCAGTATTAAATTGTTCACAATTAGTCTTGATAATTTCAAAATCGTGCAAAATGGAAAATTTTCGTTGTAATACTGTGAAGTTCTTAAGTGATGATAAAACTAAATAAAATTAAATCTTTTTTGTATTTGCAGGCGTTCTTGAATGATGTTGTGCTGAATACGTATGTGTATAGCTCCACCCCCCTGCGCGCTACGCGCGCTAACTCCTACTACTCTAACTTGAATGAGAAGTCCTTTGATTCAATATATGAAATAGATACTGTGAGAGACCGTTAAGCCATTACCAGTAGGCTATGACAGGTAGGAAAGTATGGAAAAGGGGCAAAAGAGTTAAAGGGACTAGGTAGGAAAAGGGTAAGGGAAAGGAGGGAAAAGTAAGGGAAGGCCGAGAGAGTGAGAGATTAGGCCTTCTTGCGACCGACCAGTACTTTTCCGCGTGAAATGTTTTTTTCCTGCGATTTTTCTTGTTTTTTCTTAATATTGCAAGGTGTAGGTGCGCACACGCGCAAGCTGAGTCACGTGGGACGTCTTGCTCTCCTTTTCCTTTCTTTTTGAAAGGGGAAATTGCGCAATTTGTAAGTGCGCAGGTTGGCCGCAGGTACACCGCTGAAAAAAAGAGAGGCAAAGGAGGAAGCAAAGGAAAAGGGATCGAGGCTGAGCCGAGGAGAGGGAGTTAGTCACGGGACGCCCGAGCGAAATCAAGTAAATTGGGAGCTGAGCATCGGATAGGAGTGAGTAGGAGCTTCCCGTCGGAGAGCGAGGCGGTGAGTCCAGCACTCACACGATTGAGGGGGTAATCTTTGGCCCATGGTTGTCTAATAATCAACCAAGTGGTACCCTTCGATCTGCTTAGCTCGAACGACGGAGTTTTACTTCGTTTTTTGTATAACATCTTGTTTGTTGTTCTCCTTTTTTTTCTTCTCGTTTAAGTTACCGGCTTGCAATTGCTTTTTCTCTGCGTTTTCCGTGCGATTCTTGCTCTGTGTCTTTTTTTTCCGTTAATGCGCTCATTAGCTGTGTGTCTCTACGCCCGTGTGGTTACGATCTGACGATTATTTTGTGTGCGTTCCTTAATTTAGTTAGTCTGCTCGATTTTTTATTCAAAGGGCTGCTGTGCATTGTAATTGCGTTATAATATTTTGTTTTTTGCATCGCCGAACCGGCCAAGAAGATAGTGTCGGCCTTGTTTAATTTTTTGTTAAGACCTTAAGTGATTTTTCTTTTGTTTGTTTACGAATGCATGAAAAGCACTGACACGCCAGAGCGCCTGGTTATTCTATAAGGATCTAATTTCCAGGAGTAAAACCCTGAATGCGGCGTGTGTTGGATTTGATTTTCCTTTTGTTTTTGTGTCGCACAGACGTCGTCACGCGCTTATTCATTATTTTCTTTTGGTTGATTCATCGAACAGTGGCGCTGACCTTGGACGTATTGCTTTAGTATACGCCGGATCATAACAATATCAAGTTCACCTTACAGTCGTTGTCATACGCGAACAGTTTATACTTAAATTCTCGGAACTCACCTCCGACGACTATTATTATTTTCTTTTGCGTTCGGCCATGCGACTTACTCGAAACTAGTCCCGCGCCGTATTTACTATAACATTTGCATTTCTGCGTATTCTATCTTTTTTTTGCGTGTAGGTACATTTTTTACCGCACTATATTATGCGTTACCGGCCATATGCCACTTGTTTTTCTCCAGCGCGGCAATTTTGTTAACTGGCCGTTACGTTTTGATATTTGTATGCGATTTATTCGAATGATGAATTAACACACATCGTTGCTATTATTTTTATTATTTTTATAATAAATCATATTTCAATCGTATTTATTCCTTTTTGTTGTGGTACTGTATGTGAACCTCTGTCCTTACCACCCACACTACTTTCTCATATAAAAGAGACCCTTTCAATATACATAGAGTTTATTTTAAAATTATTCGCGAGTGTTTATTCCTTTGTGAGCCTTATTTCCCCCTTGTGTTGTGTCGAGAAAGTCGCGAGAGGTGACGATAGACAATGTCATCGCAATACTTGGCCCTGGTGATGTCTCGAAAGGTGAGACCCACGTTAACATTTCACAGGAGTGTCGCCGAGGATATTCGGGTAACACAGCCGCGTTCTAGGTCGAGCATTTCGCCACATTTATCCGCATCGCATGCACCCCGTCACAATACGTATATTAAATTGGAATATAACATTTTCTAAACTGACGATTTCAGAGTAATGTAACTAAAATATGTAACTAAAGTGAATTTTTCATTTTATCGTGCTGACCCTGCCGCACTGCACCGACCACCGAAGTGCATATGCGACGAAATAAAGTTTACAAATTTTGATTTTGATTTTAATTCTAATGCTCCAAAAATATAAAAAAAACTTTTCTTTAGAATCGAACCAGCTATCGTCTGTATCAATTCATAACTTATTCATTTGATCAACTATTCTTTTATATAATAAAAGAGTTTATTCGATAAATTAGAAATAAATGTTTTTTGTGTTACTTGATCTTTCGACGTATTAGTGTTGTACATCAATTGTGTATAAAAAATTGACGGTAAAACCAAATTCAAATTCTTACTATTATAATTTTAACATCACACTTCTGAGAACAATAGAATACTATGAAAAATTGGTGTTTTTAAATTTTTCATAACTAATTTTTTCATAACAAGTGTTCAAAGCTATCTATAACACTGAATTTTGTTAAGAAAAATTTAAGTCATAATAGATGTTTTATAACGATTTCAAAACAACTTTTTTTATTTACATTAAAGAAGAAAATTACATCATGTCATTAATTATTATTGAGTGATAGAATCATGATTATTAAATAAACTTTGAAGTAAATGTGAAAAGTCATATCTAATTGTATTTACCATTTTTTAGTGAAAGTACTTTTTTTAAATTTCTTTTCATACAATATTTTTGATTTATGAATTATCTCTTTTAACTTAATTAAATAATTTAATTTTAATTTTTGTAACCTAATAAAGCTTGTACAACTGGCTGTAAGAAAATACTAGGTTTTTCAAGTATAAACCAACATTATTAACTACGACTTTGAGATTCATTAAGAGTCATTGCAAATGCCCCAACTATTGAGAATTGCTCAAGATATGCAGTAACAAGTAATGAAGAGGTGTTTGCAGTGTTTCAAGTTATTATTGAGATAAAAACTTTATGTCTAATTTTATCTCTAGTTATTAATGTTTCTTCTTCGATATATTTCAATATTTAGTAAGTCCTTATCAAGTACCGTTACAGAAACCGTCTGATATACTCAGAATTCTAATAAGCATAACTATTGTACTTATTTTTTAACTGAGTTTATAATGTGGTACACCTTTACGGATACTATTTAACATATCTATTGAAAAATTGATATGAACATTGTTGTTGTACGTTCCCTTTGCTGTACCAGGTTTCAGTTTCTTTTGTTAACTTTTAAAAGATTTCTTTTATTTAAGAAACTGGTAAACTGATTATGGAACGTAAGTCTAACACTATCAACTAAATAACTATTTAACCCTTATGTGACCAACCAACTTTCTCTACATTGATGTGCAACCAAGTATCTGTGTACCCACATCTGTTTCAATCCATTTATTGAGTTTTAATATGATTCGACTAAACCAAATCCAATTCCATTTAATAATTAAACATAAATAGGAACTATATTGGCTATTTCCATGACATTTAAAGCAGTAGAGACGTTTTACATGGAAATAGGAGCAGAGATTTTAAGCGCCCACTGGGTAGTGTTCGGTCAGTTTTCATAAACGACGGTTAGCCCGTTAGCAGCGTTTCCCAATATTTGTAGTTGGTGTAGTAGCATAGCTTGCTGGCATTACTATAGCACTGACGCCCTTAGGTCTACAATAGGTATAAAGCTAGCGTTGATACAACGGGTCAAACAGTAGACAGGTATACTACTCATAGACGCACTCAAAGATGGCCACTTGCAATGGTTCTTAACATTGTATACGTTGCTACTCTTACGGCGTACATAGTTTACTAGGAAAATAATAACATGATAAAAAAAACTCATCACCGCTGAATATTCTTACGTCAATTCGTCGAAGAATTACGTAAGCTTTTGATTGAAAATCGCTCTTTCAACAATTAAATTATGCGCCACCACTCAACAGAGAACGCAATCGAGGACATGCTCGGAGTTCACCTTGGTCCTGTGCCTACCGTTGAAAGAGGTGATGAACCTCGAGATAGTACTAGCAGGTTAAAAGTAACAAGCTCTTGTCATTTTTGCTATAGTTAAACAATTATAAGGCACAGAAAAACTAGAAAGAGTTGCGTGAAGTGCTCAAATCCTGCATAAGAGAGAATAAAGATTTTAAAAATAAAATTTTTAATTTTCATGAAAATAATATTTTTAAAATATGTTTCTGTATTGCATACATTTCTTAAATTTCTATCAACTATGTTGAAGGCTTTTTTTTAATATTAAGGCTCCATCCTAAGTAATCAAATCATCTTCTCGTAATTTTTTGTTATATGAGTTAAACATATCTTTACTAAAAGATATTTCTCTATCTATAAGATTGGTGTATCTTAAATTTGTTCCGGTATAGGTATATTCAAACATTTACATGATTTATCTTCTTATTCTAAAGTTAAGTTAATCCATACGAGAGCGATTATATCTCTTGTCAACAAAATTTTCTATAGTTCTTTTTTATATTGATTTTGTATTTTATTGCCTTCAATATTTCTCAGATTAAAATACCTGTTTGAAAAAAACTATTTTAATTGATTAGGAATCCTGAAGGCTTCTTCCAAAATATTATCAATTTGAGAATTATGATCAATTGAACCCATTGTGGTTGCAGTATCCTTAAACGTCTAGTATTTAATTTTTTCAGATATTTTAATGTCTTTAAAGAATGTTGCATCATTTATTCTATTTAAAATTTGTTACAAAAAATCGTTCATGATACTTTAGATATATCTAGTTTAATCTACCTTTTGCAATGATGTTCATTACATTTTCTTTGTTCCCCCAAATTGTTAATTGGTTATTGAAAATTTAACATTTTGAAATGTTCCCTTTCTTTATTGATTTTTCAAAGTAATCACGTTTGTTTATACACATCCAAATTTTTAGTAACGTTGTCTTATACTTTAAAAAAAAATTTTTTATCCAATATAAGTTTTCAATTATTTCCAAGGTAGACAGCTACATTTTTAGCTCTATGACTTCTAGCACAAATTGAAAAAATCCATAAGCTGCTTTCATTAGACCTATACATCTAGCATTAATGTAGCTACTTCTTTAATTAAATTTTTCTGTTCCTTGGTCTTTCAATTTTTTAATTTAAATGTATTCTCTGTCACTCTTTCTATAAATGTAGTCATAAACACATTTTATGCTTTAGATTGATGCCCAACATTTAACGTTGATACAACATTTCAATTTTATCATTAAAAATTTATTATATGGTACAAAAATATACAAACAAGACCCATATACTTGAAGGTTTTTGGGTGCGCTGAATCCAAATCCGAAGTCAAATTTAGTCCATCACCCACCGGTTTTCCCCTAGCTAGGGGTTAACCCTAGGTAATTGCGTAATCCACATTAACTCTCATGATCTCGAAGAACCAGGTACTCAGACGTTGCCGAACTCAGCAGCTTACACTGAGTTCATGTAAAACGAGATATACTTATCATAAATAATACTAGAAACATAACCTTAAAACGAAAAAACCCCTAAGATGTCCAAGAATTTGTTAATTCTTCAATTCCGGACGCGACCCAAGTCTTCAAGTTTTCGAGTGCGCTGAATCGAAATCTGAGGTTAGATTAAGTCCATCACCCTCAGATTTACCACTAGATAAAGAAGAACCTTGGCAATAGCATGAATAAGTTATTTCCGTGGCTCTGAGGTAAACCTCATCTCTAAACCAGATTCCAGACAATAAGAAAATTCTAGGTTATATTGCAGTGGTCTCATATTAAATGAGGCTGTGGAGTACCTCCATTCGAAGCTTTTACAGATTCAAATAGGTATACTTCTCATTAAAGCAGATGAAAATCTGAAAATTCTTATTACCATGGCATTTTTGTGGGACGATGACAACTGCTCCAATGGAAATGTGTAAAATGATTTGCTCCCCAGAATATTATGGTAACGAAGCTAGCGTAGGAACGCTGCCTTGCAGGGGGATGTTTATGTGCGAGGGTGATGCGGTAGTGTGTCCGACGATGACTTGACATTGTCGTCGCCAAAGTCGGAAAGCCCTTATACTTAGCCCTGGAAAGGTATGAAGATTATCTCCTCCAAAACGGCGGACTCACCTGTGATCGGGCCAGGATCCCAAACGTAAGGGTCTCTTTACAAATTTATGGCTACTTCAACTCACAAAAACCAACCTCCAAAAACTATAAATCAACCACTCCACAATTGTCCTAGTGACTCTAATGTCTTCTGCTATGTCTGTGGGAAATTCGATGTCCATAAAAATCGGTTTCCCATCTTCAAAGAGATAAGAAAAATCTATAAAGATTATTTTGGAAGAAATGTAGAAGACTTTAATCATAGTTGGGTTCCATCGTCGATATGTAAGGCTTGTAATAACAAGTTCACGCGCTGGAAGGCTGCAAAAGAGCAAAGAGAAGAAATTCAACTCGAAATGAAACAACCAACTCGTTGGAGAAAGCCCCAAGATAATAGGCAATGTTATTTTTCAATACAAAAGTGTCTGAGTTCAACGTAAAAAATAAAAGTTATTTAATGTTTCATCAGTTACAAGAGTGATTGGATCCGATCCAATTTATAGGAAACATAACGAAAATTTACCCTCCCCAGTGCGTCAATCAAAAACTGATGACAGGGGTGATGATTTGAGTAAACAAGATGATAGATGCAACGAATCAGATATATTTGACGATGAAAATGAACCCGAGGACAAAGAGGAATCTGAGGACGAATATGGAGACTTTAAACCATACAATGATAAAAATAGCCTATTATATTGTATACACAAAAAGCATTAAATGACTTGATATGAAATATAGGACTTCCTAAAGACGTGGCAGAATATTCAGATCTGAAAAGGAGGGGTATGCTGGAACATGGTGTTAAATCAATTATCTACAGAGATAGAGAAAAGGATTTCCGTGAATATTTTGTTGAAGAACAGACTGAAAAAGTTAATCTAGTCTACCATAACAACGTTAAAGGACTTATTAATACACTGAAGCCTGATGTATTCAAGTCTGAGGATTGGGGGCTCTTTATCGTCTCGTCAACCCAGAGCTTAAAAGCAGTAATGCTCAATAATAAGAATTTATTCGCACTAGTGCCGATCGCTCACTCAACCCAGTTGAAAGAGGAATACATAAATTTGAAATTAATTTTGGAAAAAATCCATTATTCAGAGCACAACTGGCTTGTATGTGGTGATCTCAAAATCTTATCCATGATTTTAGGACAATAATCGGGATTCACCCAGACACCCTGCTATCTCTATTTATGAGATAGTAGGTATCGCAAAAACTACTTTAAAAAATCAAAATGAGATCCAAGACTGACATTTCAAACAGAAACGCACAACATCGTCCCTAAGCCACTCGTAAAACCTTACAAAATTTTGAATTCTCCACTTCACATCAAGCTTGGACTTATGAAATAATTAGTCAAGGCACTTGATACAAATGAAAATTGCTTCCAATATTTGTGTCAGAGATTCCCTTAAATTTCAGATGCCAAGTTGAAAGAAGGGATTTTTAATGGACCTCAGATACGGAAAATGTTGAGGGATCCTCAATTCATTACAACAATGACAGGTCCCGAAAAATCTGCTTGGCAAAGTTTCTAAAAAGTCGTCGAAAATTTTCTAGGTGATTATAAAAGACATGATTACAAAAAGATAGTTGTAAAACTTGTTACAAATCCCGGTAAGTTGGGGTGTAATATGAATCACAAACTTTATTTTATCGATTCTCATTTACATGAATTTCAGAGAATTGTGAAGATTTCAGCGAGGAGCAAGGGGAGAGGTTTCCAGAATATAAAGAAGATAGAGATAAGATATTAAGCCCGTTGGGATATCAATATATTAGCTGACTACTGCTGGACCGTACTGAGAGAGAATTAAGCAAGAAAAAGAAAGAGACGGAACCCCCTACGCAGGTCGTTTGAAGACAAGAGAACAAAGTATCATCGAAAAACCATACCATAATCTGTTTTTCAAAGACAGATAGTTACGATTTTTATTCATACAAATTTCTGATTTCAGGTTTATATTAATAAGAAAGTCATCGTTTTGGAAATTAAACGGTGGTGGAGACGAAGAGAGAAAGATGCGAGATATTTAGAATGATATTGACAGGATCCATTGTCATGAAGGATTTTCCTCGTTTTAAGTTTATGTTCCTAGTATTATTTATGATAAGTATATCTCGTTTTACATGAACTCAGTGTAAGCTCCTGAGTTAGGCAATGTCTGAGTACCTGATTCTCCGAGATCATGAGAGTAAATTTGGATTATGCAATTACCTAGAGTTAACTCCTAGCTAGGGGATAACCTGAGGGCGATGGGCTAAATCTGACCTCGGATTTGGATTCAGCGCACCCAAAAACACTATGTCGACGCCTCGGAAGAAAACAATCCCACTGCCACGGACTGCGAGCAAAACAATCCCAACTCTATAATTTAACGAAAACAATCCCAGTGCCTTATGCTACGATGAAAATAATCCCTCCGTACTACGTTGTGACGAAGAGAATCCCTCTACGCTACGCCGTGACGTAGAAAATCCCAGTGCTCTGTACTGCAACGAAGAGAATTCCTCCACTCTACGTTGCGACGAAGAGAATCCCAGTGCTTTGTACTGTGACGAAGAAAATCCCACCCCACTATTTTGTGACGAAGAGAATCCCTTGACGCTATGCTGCGAAGAAGAAAATCCCAGTGCTCTGTACTGCGACGAAAAAAATTCCTTCGCAGTACGTTGCCACGAAGAGAATCCCACCATACTATTTTGTGACGAAAATAATCCCTCGACGTTACATTGCAGCGAAAATAATCCTTGTGCGCTACGTTGCCACGAAGGTAATACCTCTGCGTTGCGTTGTGATGAAAATAATTCCTTTACATTAAATTGCGATGAAAATAATCCCTTTGCGCTCTGTTGCATCAAAGATAATACCTCTGCGTTACGTTGTGCCGAAGAGAAGCAGTAAGTTTTCACTTATTAATAAATTAATAAATAACGTACACGTCAAAACACGTAATCACGTAAGGTTAAACCTTGAGCTCCTTAAAACTATGTATTCCTTTTGGTTAATATGTTTTATTTATCCATAAATAGATAAATAAAGGAATACAAAGAACAATGGGCGAAACTTCAAGTCTCAACACCTCAAAACTACGTTGCCGGAAAATTAAATAATTTCTTCGTTAGTATTTTGTAAGCTCTCATGATAAGTTTTGTTGTTTTTACAGAGGATACAATAAAAAATAATATTTTTTGTCAACTTTTTTATATTATACATTTTTCAGCATACATCTTTGTATGCGAAATTAATATTTCTTATGATTTCTTTTGTATCAAAGACCAGATTTTTTATAATATAAAAATAATCTTATTTCATATATCACAAAGTAATTATCAGATATTACTTCTTTTACAAAATAATACTCATTAAAAGTAAATAACGCTTATCTAGTTATAGTTCTGGGGGGTGTATGATTTTGTGTACAAATGTATTTCTTATTTTAGTCGACACTTTGAAAAAAATTTGTTTACACTCAATTTTGAAATTTTTCGTGGTTGCTTTAAATAAAATTGATCTCTCAGGGAGTATTTTAACATTCATGTGTAAATTTAATGGGAAAGAATACGTACTCATTTCTAAAATTATCTCTTGGACGATTCGATGAACACAAAATTATACACAACTCCAAAAATACTATTATAACTTTGTTGCACTCAGCATTGACGCTTATTGATTACTGTTGCATTATAATTAATCTTCAGTGTGTCATGACTATACTTATATTTAATATTACAGAAACAAAATAATAATTAAAAAGTGAGCTATACCAAGCATAGCCAACATGAGTTTGAAAGAAATAGAATAGAAAAGAGAAACAGAAATCTTTTTAAATCTTAAGTACTGCTTTAAAATCATCAACTGAAGCTTGCGGTATAAGTTTTTTCAAGAGCATCGTGTTTAAAGCCTTTTTTTCTGCTCATTTAAAGGTATTCGTTCCTTACAGGCCAAAGGCAATTTGTATGTAGTGACATCATGAAGCGAAGTGCTTCGCTTTAAAATTTTTATACTTTTAAGCTCGTCAAAGAAATTGTATTTGACAGAAATGTCCATACATTTTGGTTTGACATTTACTTCACGAATGCTTCCAATTTTCACTGGTTTCCACAAAAATAGATCTGCCAAGGAGTCAAAACTATATATATATCATTTTGATGGATTTCTTTCACATCATAATATGGCTCGTTTTCCTTACTATCCCGGATCATTTTAGCCCATTCCTTTTGTGTGAAAATACTTTTATTCTTCGTGTGGTTTTCGATTCTTGCGTGCATGGTGTCGCCCTCTGACTGGGTGTGCCCTACTTCGAGAAAACTATTCAACAAAAAAATTTTTTTTAATTATTTGTTACATCGAATGAAGTTGAAAAATTATTTGTGCTGAAAAAGTAACTGATTGAAATTCATTTTAAAGGGGGAGATTCTCATTAGTTCAACGAAAGACATGGTGAATTTTTTAAGCTTTTTTTTATATCATGATGAATTTCTTTACACATACTAGTTTCGTTACACGTGCTTCGTGCGTGGTACTTTTTAATGTGCTCAGATTAAAGTTGGTAAAAACATTTCGATATTTTACTATTTTAATTACATAACACACTAGTTTGACAAAGAGTTTTGTTTAGATCTTTTAAAATTTTTGTTGATTTCAAATTTACGCATCTACTAAATTTCATATAATCGTTTTGCCAAAAAAAAATGATTTTTTTTTAGAGATCGAATTAAAAGGCCGAGGTTACCTGAAAATCAATATTTTAAGATAAGATTATACAAATTTTTTTTTCTTTGCAAATGAAAAAGTACTGTCACTTTATTCTCACAAATTTGTACATTTTGTTTAATAATCGAGTTTTTTTATAACACGACCATATATTATCATATATCATCTGGCGGCTTTAGTTTTTTTTTTCATTTTTTTTTTTTCTCATAGTATTATAAAAGTTAATGTATCTCAACGTTCGAAAAATAATGATTTTGAATTACGATGGACATTTTGAATATATATTTATATTCGACGGCTAATAACTAATTTACAAAATTTGGATTGTATTAAGAATCGGTGTTATCCGTGTAATGAATGTATTATGAATAAATACATAAAAGTTTTTAGTTCTAAAAACTAATGTCTAATTAATATAATTCAATTCATTACTTAAATATCGAGTACACGTTATGAACTGCAATGTAATGTAAAAGTTTGAGTGCAATTATTTAGTTGCGATGGATAATTACCTTTAACGATTAAAATTCCTTCAGATAATCTCAAGATATGAATAATTACATACATAATTGCTTATACACCCCCTTGCCTTTATTTTACTTTCAATTATTATACACATACGTTTTTATTTAATTATTTTTTCAATATTTTCATACTTTTGAAGCATATAAATTATAAAACTACCCCTAAAACGGATAAAAAACATTTTTTCGAGGTATAAGATTTTTAAAATTCAAGAAAAATTAAATAATTAAATTAATCCAAGAAAACGAAATCTTATTTTTAGCGGTGATAAGAAGTAGAAAAAACTCAGTGTTGCATCAAAATCGGCTGTCAGAGTTGCAAGACATGATTGATCACACACGTACGCACGCGAGCGTGGACAAGGAGACACACCTTAGCCTGAGTGATGTCTTTCGATTCTAAAACTTAGAAACCGCATTTGTACTTTATTATCTCAAAATGTGATTTTTCGTCCATCACAAAGCTTCTTATAATGTAAGGAACAAAAATTGAATTTAGGAGCCTTGAGTTTGCAAGCAAGTATGTTAAAAATACATTAAACCAAAATCAAGAGACCATACGGCCCGGCGTTTTAGCATTTATTTAAAAAAGAAAAAAAAGAGAAATAGAGATAAGGTATTTTAAAAGTCTTACCGATGCGTGATTTCAATGTTTAATTCATTACAGGCCTTGAAATACATTGAAAAGATGTTTCTGTTTCGGTTTTGCCCTGAACAGTTGTCAGTGTAAAATTTAAACTTCGTTACGCCAGCTTCCGATTTGCGGCGGATAAAGGACAAAACATACGAAGCAATTTCGTTTGAGCCACGCTTTCCGATAGTCTCATTCCATAAAAACAAATGTCCTTTGGACACGCCCGTCTCATAAATCGTAAAATTCCAAACACACAATTTCGACAGATAATACATTACTGACACATTCGATTTTGGCGTGGTTAAAATCTTTTGCATGTCGTAATTGGCGCAGCAAACTGTATCGTCATTCATAGCAATTTCCTTGTCACGTGCCATTAACTTTCGAGCCTCGGATTTCATTTGTACGTGCATAGTATATGCTGCTTCGTTTTTAATTTTTTCTTCTTGTGACATATTACTATATGCTGTGCAAGTTTCACACCTACAAAACAATATTTCATTAAGTAAGTGTTTAGAATTTTTGTGCAATAAAATAACCCTTGTAAGAAGCCTCTGAAATAATTTTTCAAGTAGGAATATATTTTAGTTTTAAACTACTACGAAATAAATGTAAGAAGGAGTATGAAAATAATAAGTCAAAGACAAGATCGTGTTATGAGCCCTTAACCTTACATTAGAAACCTGCTTTACCTCCTTAGAAATATTTGAAGTATATTCTCATTTTTTTTAACATCAGAATGACAGAGACCAATTTTTCTCTATTTATTATGGTTTATGTAACAACCGAATAAAAATTTGTCATGTACAATAGTACTATTCAATCAAAGTTTTTTAAACAAATAATCGATAACTTTTGTAATTTATCATTGTCATTATTAACATACATAATATACTTTTTAAATTTAATAAATTAATTTCAGTCAAACAGCAGCAAGGTTTCAAATGCTCAATGTTACTCAAATTAAAAATAAATTGAAATTATGTTTATGTTATGAGTAATTTTACACAATTAAATAAACTGCTACGGTGACAAGAAAAAAAAATGAAATTTTTTTCAAGACATTCCTTAGACAAAGTTTGACGTGTTCTTCATTCCCTCTGAAATTTCAGAAAAATCATGTTCATCTAAAAATCTAAGGCTGTTTATTGATGGTTTTTTTTTGTAATTGATGATCTGACAAAGAACGCTTGCGAGATGCCCACCTTAGATTTTTATGAAACTGTAATATTTTGTAGAACACACAAAAATATAACACGTTTTTTTTTTTTTTTTAATATTTCAGAGGGTATGGGGAACCCGACAAACTTTTTCCCCCAACTTAAAAATTAAAAAAAAAATTTCTATTTTTATCATATCTCCTTAGCTGTTTTTGGTGTAGAATCACATTTATATATTTAAACAATCTTTTAATTAATGACAATAATGAAAATAAATTGTCGATTGCAACAGTAATTTAAATTTTGTTTTAAAAACTTTCAACAATCACTTTAACAGTTGGTATTGCATTTTCAGTTACGAGATACAGTACAGTTGTATTAAAAATATTTTTATTTTTTTTAATTTTTTTTTTTATTGAAATTTCAAAAAGGTAACTACGTATTAAAAATATAATTGATCATTCATTTTTTTTATTCGTGCATTCCACAATACAGTACCTAATATATTTTAATTTTTTTAAATAGTACAAATTTTTTTTAATTGAAACATCTCCTTAAAATTTACCTAAATATATTTAATTAAATATTTAATTAAATACTTGAAATTATTAGCAGGCAAATTTTTTATTTTATTTAACATACATTTGTATCCGTTGTAAAAAAATTAATGAGTTTGAGGTAAAACCTTTTTTGGAAATACTCAATTGGCTCACGCTTACGTAGTACTTAGAAGAAATTCCGAAATATGAAACTTGAAATTTAGAATACATGATTTCAATTGGAAAAAAATCAGGTACTTGTATAGTAAACCTTAAATAAAATCTTTATAAGGGCTAATTATTAAAACTTATTTCAGTTTACTTAACTTCGCGAAAATTCAGAAAAAAATAAAGCAGTGCCAGGCTAATTATATTGTTATCAGAAGATAAATTAAAATAATAAAATAAGGATAATGCGTACAGTGCGTATTTCTTTAGGTTGTATTATAAAAAAATATTGCACTGGAATACGTTTGTAATTGAAACTTTTTAATTACTAATTTTCAATTTGTCCTCTGCCTATGATTTGAGAGTAATAGTATGTAAAACACTTTATCTTAATTGTATAGACGTTGCAGCTGTGCCTCACCCATACCGTTATACTACAAACATTATTTGGCATCGTATTTTAAGAAAAAAAGATAATACAGTAGCTTACATGTCTTTCTTGGGCTTATAGAATCCGTAGTTGAAGTCCTTATTGAAAATCTTTCTGTACTGGCTTTCTCGTACGACTGTCGGATCGATAACATCTTTCAATTTTATTGATTTTTCCTCACAAATTTCTTCAATCTCTTTGTTACTTTCCTCGTTTCTTTTTTCGGCCTCTTCTTCTTCTTCTTCTTCGTCGTCTTCATCTTCTTCGTTCTCTTCTTCTTCTTGGTATTCTTTTTGTAGGACGTTATCCTCTTTGTCATTTAAAGTATTTTTTAATTTTTTTTCTTCTGTCAGGTACATTTTGTACATTTTTGTAACCGAAAGACCCTCCTCTAGATATTTACGCTGACTGTTTTCACGACAGTAATGGGACTCGATGACAGGAAACTTTCTTATGTGTTGGCGTACTTCATTAGACATGTCATCAGGGTACTTAAATGGCCTGTTGGTGTGGCGTCCTCTCAAATCAGGTTTGATCACTTGTGTAGCGTTCGCATTATTACGTTTTGCTACAGCAGTTTTGACCACTTGTTTGGAAATAGCTAATATTAAAACATATTATTAATTTAAATTACGATGCATCAGCTTCATATCAATTTTGAGAAAAAGTACAACGAAAAATATTGGGTATAAGAGGTTTTTTTTATCTTTATAATAATAAATTGAAAAATAAATTTGAAAAATTTTTTAAATCAAAATGCAGAAATGAAAGATTTAAGTTTGAAAATGCATACTTCGTGTTGAATTATTTGAAAAAATATTAAAAGAATATAAAATTACATAAATAAATCATATTAATATTGCTTGAAGAAAATTTGAGCTTCTTTATTGACGACGGTTTTTTGAACTACGAATACTGCGTGAATGTGAATTAAAAATTTTTACTGAAGGAGTTCAACTTTATATTTTTAAATTGTTTTGACGTTCCTTAACTATAACATGTAACTGTAAAACCTCTTACACTTGTCGTTCACAGTAATTAACAAGTAATTTTATTTAAACGTAAAGGTATATTCTGTGAATTTTGTATTTTTCTTTTGGACTTTTTAGTTTGACTCGTTCAATCAGTAAAGAGTTGTCTTTAACTTTACAGACATCAGTTCCTCTCATATGTAAACAAAAAGTATAATATCGCAATAATCTCAAATAAGTGTGTAGTACTTTTAATAAATATGTAGGTAATAGGACTAACGGCATAAGGGATACTTTAACTGATGCGTTCTTAGAATGGTTCTACATGAAAAATTTACAATGGATATTTTTTCGTCTTGATACTACTCCCCCCCACTCCCATGAATACAATCTCAGCCGCAAAAGATTTTCAATTTTTACCGCGGCGTGAGACTTCGGTAGCTTTAAAGGAATACAGCATCAATATGGAAGTGCACCACTTAGAACTTAGTAGCACAACACTTTTAAAAAAGCTTGCAGTGGGTCACGTTCAATTTCGAAGTCTTGCACAACCAGCATCGAAGTGAGGGGCTTCGAATATATTTAGAGCAAAGAGACCTACGTGAAAGCGAAAGACTGTGACGTTAGAAGCCCTACACTTACATCGAAAAATCCAAGATCAAAATTTATTTACTGTATTTGCTTCAGTATAAAAGTATCAGTTATCGTAGACATTAAGAGCTTTGGCGTTGTTACATTGAAAGTCACGAACCCCCAAGTGTAACCCTTCTATGGTAGAGCGCTGTGTGCTTAGAATGTTTCCAAGCCTCGCGCTTTGAAGCTGGTTGCACAAGATTTAAAACTATTACGAAGCGCAGACGAATATGTTAGAGCAGATATAATTCCACGTTGGTACAGTATTTCTTCAATTCTTTCAAAGTCTTACGCTTCAGTGACTATGACGAGTCGCTGGCTTCAAAATTTCAGTGCTACGTTAAATGTTTCATCGCAAAAATACGTTCTGATACTTTAAAAATATTTATCTTTCAGAATTCAATACAAAATCATATTTTAACGTACCTAGAGTGTTTAGGAACATCGCACGACACACGGATACCGTTCCACTTGTTGTGGGCAGAGTATAAACCTGGTAATTTTTTTTTTTCAAAGATTTGTTGAAAATTTCCGCTAGCTCATACGCCTCTTCATTTGGTTCAGACTGAGTTTTTACGGAAATCCAATTGTTCAAACATTGCCATTGTTTGTTTTTATCAGCTAAGGCGTAATAATTATTAAATGCACTCTGTCGTTCGGCAGACCCTATTTTTTCTCTGCATTTCAATAAACACTTTTCAGAGCATTCTGGTCCCATAATTTTAGCGTCAATTGGCCCCATTCTGCCTGTTCCTTCTTTTCCTTCAGCTCGTTTATCCTTTGCACTTTTATCAAGCCATTCACTTTCCCTTTTTTGTCTCTTTCTACTTAAAGTACTTTGCAGTCTTTTATTTTTCATGGTTCTTTTCATAATTTTCCTTCCCGTAGTGTTCGAAATTTGTGGCAAGGTAGAATCTTATAACAAAAATTTACTGTTTAATTTTGTAGCTTCCTCATAAAAATAGTTTCGTAACGGCAAAAAAAATTTCACCTTAATAACTGTATGGAAATGTCTTATAATAATTAAATATCAGGATTAAAAAATTTTCTTTTAAAAAAAAAGGCTAGCTCTCTTTCCATACATCTCTGTCTTTCTTTCTCTGTTTCTCTCTACTCATCTCTGTTGCTCTCTTTCTCCTTCTCTCTATGATTGCGTGTGATCAGTCACATGTGAGAAACCCGTCGACCGATTTCAAAGATCCGGATCTAATTTTTTTTTTATTGCACCTCTTATATTATAACCGCTCAAAAAAATACTTAAGTTTTATACGTTACTATTATAGTTCTAACCTTTTTACCGGATTCAAAAAGAGTTATTTAGTATTTTCAGTAAGAATATATCAATCAGGTTTCGTAATTACATTTTTTTTATGACGAATTACTCAAGTTTCATTTTCCATTTTATTCTTTCATTTCAGTCTGATTTAATGAAAAGATTTATCTTAGAAAGCATTATAGAAACCTAATCTTACATTTTTAATTCTCCTAATATATTTTGTACATTTCATTAGTATTTTAAAAATACTAAATTTTATACAATATAAAGTAAATTTAAAATAAAGTAAACGTTAAATGCTTAATAATAGATTTTAATAATGTAGGGTTTAAAGTTTTTTTTTTTTTAATTTTTATTTGGCGTTAAAAAATTTAAGTTTTATCCGACATCGGGATTGTCATAACTGTAAATTTTGATTCCAAGACATTATTTTCCATAATTTTAGGGGTGATAAATTTTGAATCAAGTAAATTCAATCAATTTTAATGTAAAAAGACTAGAAAAATTCATATCACAGGGCCATACTTGGGGATTCAATTCAGACATTATAGCTTAGCAGTGCTAATCTCTTACTACAACAAAACAACGGGTATGTTACCATACTTAATTTTGTACAAATTCTTAGAATTCAAATTACCTTGAAAATCAGTCACTGTTGATATTTCAGTACTATTATTTGTATCTGTACTGACACTTGAATTTGGATGCGGTACGTCGGATAAGATTCCTTAAAACAAAAAGCAAGAGAAAAAATGGAGCACATCAAATTGTGTTTTTTTTTGGACATAATTTATGATTTTATGAAATGATCTGTATAAGTATAATTAATTTTTAACATTATATTCACCAAGCTCAACTTCCATAAGTGTCGTTTCAACATTACGTTGTAACAAATTAGTAGTGTTTTCTGTTGAACCATCAGCTGATAATAAACACGAATCAACGGTTGATGCTGCAACAGATAGTTCTAAAAGCGATTGTTCCGCATCTGATCGGTTCACATCTAAAAAATATATATATCTTTTATGAATAAACGTATTTATTATTTCAATAATAATTTTTTTAAATCAGAAATTCGTTAATTAATGGACACGCTTATTAGTGCGCTTCATACACTCTTACTTTTGTAATATATTTATTCGCAAATCTTACTTCATTTTCCAGTTATTAAAAATGACTTGTCTTTTTTATTTTTGATTCCACATCTAGCAAATTTGAGGTATGTATATACCTAATGGGGCTACTTACTATAAAAAAAAAACTTAACGGTTTGTCCTAACTTTAACGAATTTTTAAAAATTTTTATGTTTTATTTAAAACAATGGGCATCCCGCCACTCCCCCCACTCGTCTTACTTAACAAACATTATCGCTTTTATCAATTTTACAACTTCTTTTAATAAAATGACACTTGTCACTAAAATTGTAATTCGAAAACAAAATTGGTAATTTGAAGTAGTTTTCTATTTATTATCTATAAATATTTTTACAATAACCAAAATATCACAATGATTACGGAACAATAAATTTGAAAGCCAAAATTCAATTTCGTGTATTTTTGAAAATATTTTTCGACGAAATGTTCAAATTGTCAGATTTTGGTGCTGCAACTTCAACACCATCCTAGTCATAGATACAATTTTTTTTGGTCCCTTACATGCGTAAAAATGTTGTTCATGTTAAAAACTGTAAGATTCCATGCCGTAGTAAAATTAAAAATCCCTATGTTGATACCAGGTTTCGTCAAAACTGTCAATTTTCGAGTGAGATACAAGCCCGTAACGCTAATTTTGTCCATCTTCAACTAAAACAATTCTTTTATATAATATAAATGCTGTTGTACCTTGAGCAGAAAAATTTTCTTGATTATTTGAAAAAATATTCAGATGGATATCTCCTTACACGACGTTGTAATTAACAGGGACATGAAATAGACCGTTTTTCGTAGAATGGCTCACATATTATATAAGAAGACAGGTACCTCAATCTCGACTATTACAAATTGTTTTAATATTTTTCCTGTTATTATAACTAACACTGCCATGCACTTTTTGATCGAATTTTTTTATTGGGCTATTGCAATAATTCATAATTACCATTGTTATCGGAATGTGAAAACGTTGAATGTGACTCCTCTTCAAAACTATTTTCGACCTTATCAAGAGGTTGAGAATGCTCATCGTACCAGGAACTAATATCTAAAAGCGAAATACTTATCAATAGTTATTTTACAAATTTATTACTTCTTGAGTATCAAGGTAAATATGGAATCAGCAAACAATAGGTGAGTGGCAAGTCGATATTATGGATAACCTTGTCCCGTATATATACTTAAATATTGTAAATTATTAGCTAAATATTATATATTACAGTCCAAGTTTTAAAAAATACGTTTTTGGTGATGGCAATTGGACTCCAGGCTTTGGAGCGATAAATAAAAATAGATTCGTACTTTTAAATAAACGAATCGCTAAACCATAATTATATCGGTCTATAAGTAAAAAAAAAAAAAAAACCCAAAAAACTACTGCTGTTTCAAGTAGTGCAATGCTTTCTCAAATACATTTATTGTTTCAGCTGAATCTAGATTACAACCAATATTTGTGATCCTTAATCGTTTCTAAAGTACACCTCAAGAAGGTTTAATTGTATCAGAGAAATACCCAAGTAAAAGGGCCCAATAAAAACTGATAAATAATTTTTTAATCAATTTCTAGTCGGTTTTTTACTTAGAAAACCATATAAAACACAATTACGTTAAAAAATTAACGTTTGTCATATTTATTTCTTTTACTAGCACAAGATTAAGCATAAGTAAATCAACAAAATTTAATTCCACCATCCGGCTGGCAACACCGAAACGGTAGGGTTAACTATTTTACATGAAATCAAAAAAAATTAAAAATATACTTCTTTTTATAATTAAATAGTAAAATATAAATAAATAACACAAGCACCTATTACCCGATGACGCGGGGTGCCTACTAGCCACTCTATTGAACATTAAAATATTAATTATTAACACAAGTACCTATCAACCGATGACTCGAGGCTTACTGGCCACTCTATTGAATAAGAAAATATTATTAATTAATAACACAAGCGCCTATCACTCGATGACTCAGGGCGTTTACTGGCCACTGTATTAAACAATAAAATATTTATTTTCAACACAAGCGTCTATTACCTGACAACTCAAGACCATAAGTAGCTACTTTAACAATTAATAAAGTATTAAATATTGCAAAAAGTTCATTTACTAGATATTTGAACCACTTTCTAGCTAATTTATTAATTAATAAAGCATAAGTTAATAACATAAATGCCACTTACTATGTTACCTGTAGCGCTTTAGCTGTGAATTATAGCCTCATTAATATATAAAGAGGCTTGTAAGCTCCAATAATCTGATAAATGATTTTTTCGTTGTTATTTAATAATTTATTATAGTATAAAGAGACCGCTTGTGACTGCTGAGCGTCCGCGTAATTTAATAATTAATGAAAAAAATAAATCAGTGCCTTGTGTCACCTGGTGATTAGGGATAGTGTTATTATTTCTTGCATCATTAAATATTACAATAGCCAGTAAGTGACCTAGGTTGCCTGGTAATTGGCATCTTTGTTATTATTAATTGCTTAATTATTAATAAAGTTGCCAGTGAGTGCCCCGATTTTTTGGGGGATTGACGCTTGCGTCGTTAATTATTATTTTATTATGGAATAAAGTGGCTAGTAAACGCCCTGGGTCATCGGTTGATAGGCGCTTGTGTTGATTATTAGTACTTTATTATTAAATAGAGGAGCTAATAAATGCTTCGGGTCATCAGTTGATAGGTTCATGTGTTAATTATTATTTTATTTTTTAATAGAGTGGCCAGTAAGTACCCCGGGTTATCGGGTGACAGGCGCTTGTGTTATTATTGATTGGGTTATTTAGTGAATAAACTAGGGGTTGTTTTATTATGTATGAAATTTTATCGAGTTATCTGGGTTTTTGCGTATTGCCGGGTGTAGCCAATTTGAATTTCGCGTGACTTTGGATGCCACTATTGGGAGTTTTGTCTTATTTCCCGCTTTTAAAGGAGGTTCTAAAGCTACCTGGCTCTCACCTAAATGGTGGGAGATATTAAAAACGCTGGCCTGTCATTGGTGGGAGTTTTTTCCGTTGGGAGAAATATCCATGACCCCTCACGTCGTATGTGACTGCCAAGAAACAGCTAATCGATCTGCAAACTTCAACAACAAAGAAAACACGGTAAGACTTAACCGGTCACCCACCCATCCAATTACCAGCCGCGCTCAATGCTGCTTAACCTTGCAGATCGGTTGACCCTCTGACTTTAGCTCGAGTATCAGAAGACATATCCCACAGACTGTCTACTTATTCAGGTTAACCTGTTCTTAGCCATATTTTCTGCAGTATACTGCAACTCTTTGGATTTAAAAAATATTTTTCATGCAATCGGCTAACCTTAAAAAAAGTCTTAATTATTCAGCCTGAAATAAATTTCTGAATTTTAGCCTTTTGTGAACACAGCAGTAGGATTGTTGATATGCTTCCCAATAGTGGAACGCCTTCATCAAACATAGCTTCTCCCTCTGACGTCTTCTTAAAATGAGACTTTTGGGAGATAATCTTTGTTGCCTGTATGTGTAGGCTATCGCATAATATAGCTCGCGTATATACGTTTCGACACTATTCTTGGCTGTTCAGTATATGGACTTTATTCTCTTGAAGCGTAAAAGCCGTATCATTTGCAAATTGAGTGTCATAACAATATGTGATAACAATATACAGGTACTTACAATCATCTTTCTCAGCATCCACTTCATTCATGTTTATCAGTTGTGTCGTTCTTCTGTTAGCACTTTCACTTACTAATTATAACTAAAAAAATAATGCCTTATACGCGACTCTCTTAACAAAGTTGACAGAATTCTGATGAGAGGCACACACAAAGAAGGGCTAGCTCTCACATTACTTTTTTACCTTCGGTTGAACAACCGACTCATGTAAAGATCTGTATTATCGACACATTATCGACCTTTGACGTCATGTTTTTCCTCAATCAGGGGAAAAATTACCTTAGTTTCCCAGTAAAAATTAAAGCTAATTTAGATGAATTTTTTAGTTACAAAAAAATATCGTAAGAATACCGTAAAAACAATAGTCAAGATTCCTTGATTACAATTTTACCGTTGCTTTTACGGTAAAAATTTATGTAACTTTTTTATAAGCAATTGATGGTTTCGTCTCACTTACATTATTATTTCAACCTAAAAAATAATTTCAATTTTAAATTTAAAAAACGTTTCTCAAATCTTCATTAAAGTGCTAAGCTATATTATTATTCTTGAATAAATGTTTGAAAATTAAAAATAAACTATTTCAAAATTATTAACATGTCAAGCTTCAATTACAAGGTCGAGGCAGTGCAAAAATGTAAGTATAAAGAACTATATAACCCAAAATTATCAACATCTGTCAATGAGAACTTATGTATGTATTAATATTTAAGGAAATCTTAGAACTTCGTCAATAAAAAGTGAATAAAATAATCCATCAGGATGATTCAAAATAGAAAATAAAGCTTGTGTTAAGCCATATAAGGTAATTTAAGATAGTTTGAATTTTATTTATTTGAAAGATATAAGAAATCTGCTTGTTGAAAATAAAAAATTTTTTCAGCTGCAATTTGAGTGAGAAAACAAACATTTAAACCCATTTCTCATGAAATTCAGCCGTTGGATTTTTGAAATATGACTGACTACATAAACATACACATAGACAAACATTGTTAAAAAATGATATTTTCAGATTCCTTGTACCATACAAGACATTTCTCTAAAATTTTAGGAAAAATTTTTTTTTGCCCATACAAAGCTTCCTTTATAAGGAAGCAAAAGAACATTACATTATAAATCTGAAATTCTTAAATCTGACAATGGGTATTTAATAAATGTTTTATTTTCCCATTAAACCTCAGAATTTTACACAGCAAAAGGTAGAAAAATAGATGCCCATGATGATTCACAATACAAATTAAAGTTGTAGTGATGCTTTTTGCACTTAATCTTTATAATAAACGATATAAGAATCTGAGTACTTTTAAAATAACTGAAAGATGTATAGATTACGAAAAATTCTTGTATTTCTTTTCTTATTGTTGCGTGGAGTAAAAGTAAGCTTTATTAGGTTAATAAGGTTGCTGTGTGAATTTTTTTCAATTAAGGAAAAAAAAAAAAAAATTTTAAGTAGTAGATATTTATAATCTATTAACGAAACAAAAAAATCCAAGTAATTTTGAATAAAAAATTTTTTGTTTTTTTGAATATGAAGCAAAATAAGGTATCTTTTATGTTGATCGGTAAATTTATAATTAACAAACTCTAAAGTAAGTAATAAACTTATGGACACGATGAGTGGGAACATTTTGTTTTGTTAATAAATAAATCAAAGTAGTTTTATAAACATTGAAGATATTAGAAGTATTGTAAGCCAAAATACTTATTGATCAAATACATACATTTTGGCACTTAAAGAATGTCTGTACAATAGTCCCATGTCTGAAAAACAGTACCAATATACATATTAAATAAGATTGGAAAAAATCAAAATCTATTCCTGGACATCGTATTGCATACGGCAGGGTATAACATATTATTCGCGTAAGCCTAGCATCAGTACTGCAGATAACAAAATTTAAAGAGTGTAATCGGTTTTCGAGCAGTTTTTGTTTGTGTTTACTATTTTTCTTCGCAAGTTATATTCTTTCTTTGAACAAATAATGCGAAAAATGTAATTTTTTTTTCTTACAAACGTTTTGTATGAAATTGAAAAAAAATTATTCACAATTTCACTGAAAAGTCATCAATAAAAAGTTGACCATCTCTACAAAAATAAATCTTCAGGCTAAAAGTTTACTGAATTTCGGCTTGTGTTTTCAAGTCTTGCTCGTTTACCCGCTACTCGTTCATCTAGGTTTGGATTTTTAAAGAGAAAAAATACATCTCAGGCCTACAGAGTGAATATGTTTTGACTCACCTAGGTTTCCGATTACTTACCATACATTCGTTCGTTTATTCATACACAATTGTACAGAAAAGCTACCAAGAAAAACTTGTTTTTAATTAAACATATTTATTTTACGTTCCTGTCTACCAGACAAAGGCAGGGTCCATATTTTTTCAGTGAAATGCCTTAAAAATTGTAAAAACCTTGTTTTCTGCCCTCCAACTGACAATTAACTTATTTATTTGTTCATTTATTTATCAATTAATGAACAAAAGATGTTAATCATCAGAGCCACGTGGTATAAAAGATCTTGGCATCTGAACTTACCTGCTCGCACAACTTAATAATTTTTTTACTAATTAATTAAGAAAAACTCAGCGTTTCTCTTAATACAACCCAGAGTACTAGGATTCTATGTATGACAACGTAGCGTAAGGGCATTATTTTCTTCTTACGGCAGAGCGCTAGGATTATCTTTGTCACAACTAACCACGGAGAAATTTTTTTCATTGCAAGGCAGCGTAGGGGATTCTTTTCGTTGCAGTACAGAGCACTGGAATTGTTTTTGTTGCAACGTAGAGCACAAGGATTATTTTCGTCGCAATGTAATGTGGAGGAACTGTTTTCGTCACAAAATAGTGGGGTGGGATTTTCTTCGTCACAGTACAAAGCACTGGGATTTTCTTCGTCACAACGTTGAGCAGAGGAATTCTCTTCTTTGCAGTACAGAGCACTGGAATTGTCTTCGTTGCAGAATAGCATAGAGGGATTCTCTTCGTGGCAACGTACTGCAAAGGAATTTTTTTCGTCGCAGTACAGACCACTGGGACTTTCTTCTTCGCAGCATAGCGTCAAGGGATTCTCTTCGTCACAAAATAGTGGGGTGGGATTTTCTTCGTCACAGTACAAAGCACTGGGATTCTCTTCGTCGCAACGTAGAGTGGAGGAATTCTCTTCGTTGCAGTACAGAGCACTGGGATTTTCTACGTCACGGCGTAGCGTAGAGGGATTCTCTTCGTCGCAACGTAGCGTGGAGGGATTATTTTCGTCACAGTGTAGTGTGATGGAATTCTATTCATTAAAGCAGTGAGTTGGGCTTATTTTGCTTGGAGTACATAGCGCTGGAATAGTCTTCGTGAAACCTTTGGTCTGGAATAGTCTTCCTCTCAGGCGTCGAATTGTGTGCCTGTGTTATTGTTATATTCCAAATTGATATGAATTATATTGTAACTAAAAGCTATCCGTCCGTCAAATTCAGATAAGACGTATTGTGAATATAAAGCAAGCTCATGTGACAAGAGGAGCTCATACGTCATTTATATGCGTGTGCATAATAGCTTTAAGGTAAATGTTCAACAATATGCTGTCATATGGTACAGCCAGCCTCCTTGTAAGAATGCACGTATGTATTGAAATCGTATTATATTTATGAACGAATACATTTTACTGTATGGGTGAATGAATAATTTACTAGCGCAGTGATTGTCCACTTCTAATAACACATATTTTTAAATTTTTAATAAACACACTATTTCATTATAGTTAAAATTGATTGCATAATCTCCAAAAGGATTAATTTTCAAATTTGTCAACTTACTGTCACAATTGAACTTGTATTTGGCGTTCTTATATCGCTGATGCGAGCCTTCATCATCACTAACCCCAAAAAACTCAATCGCACTTGTCAGAAAAAATGCGATTGGTACTGTTGTATTGTTATGTCCTAATATATGAAATCATAACATGTTACGTCATTGTGCAACTGTCAACGCAGTCTGCAAGAATATCGCTCATTGGTTGACCTAATTCAACCAAAGGCCTCTTTTACTCGCTCTGACGCTATAAAAACTTACCATCAAGAGGAAAAATTTCTCTTTTTACGTCTGTCATCTGTCCTCTAAAGTTTTAGTCTACTTTCGACTCCCGTGACTCGTGAGTACCTTATACACGTAAAGCATAACGTGTAGGCTGACGCAACTCGGGTGTAGTTCGAGAGTATCAATAACATCAGACTACGCTAAGGATCGAGGTACAATGAATGAGGCCCACCGAAAGTAGTTCTGGCCATAGCAGAGAAGGCAGAAACCGCAACCACTTATAGGCCACGAACTCATTCGTGTAGTATAAATAATCGATGGGAATTACTGCACGAAGCATTAGGAAACTCCAAAGCAGCAGTTACAACAGTCAGTGATAGATGTAAGTTTTTCATCAGTAATACAATTAATATCAAAATCTGTGAAGTAATCTAAATGGACTGTATTTAAGAGAATACATGTTTTGAATTGTTTTAATAACATAATTAAAAATTAAACATTGATCAAATCCAAGCAAGAGAAGTGTGCGAGCATACCTAGCTGATCCTTGTCGATTTTCGTTTGTTTTGTGTGCCGTGCACATTTTTTGTTCAACTGTTAAGGAATTTACCAGCTTATCTTCAGATTTATTCGTTAATTTTATGTAAGTACTAACTTTATGAGCATTATATACTAGTGTCCAAGTATTAGTGCGTCCCGTTTCTCATTAGATTCAACATGTTCAGACAACACGTACAGGCATTCAATCACGAGAATTTCGGTATCTCTTTGAAGTTCATAATCAAGGCACGTTTGATAAGTAAATCGTGCAAACCTAAGCTATTGTTAATAGTGCATCAAATTTCCCCTAAGTGCGAGAGCCATTTGTGATTGTAAACGTGTGAATGGTGCTAATCCCGGTTAATGTCGTGCAGCGATTGACTAGTACAATGTGTTTTACAGTCAGCGATTGAAAGTTGAATTGTGCAATAAAATTATATGTAATTTAATCGGATTCGTAGAAAAGCATTTTACTTGGCGACGTGGTGTGTGCTACAATAACGTCGTATATAAAAATAGACTGGGACACATGAGTTCTCCTTGTTTTTCTAACGTATAAGCACAAACAACTCTGCGAACGCTTTTGTTGATACAAGTGCACATGCATCGGCTTGCATTTTCGGCAATCAGCCTACATAACTAGTGAAAAGACAACAGTCCCTCACTTTATTTCATGTCCGACAAGGTCGTCAATTGAGGCATTTAGCCTATGTATTAAGCAAAGAGACATCAGTCATTTTGATTCAAAATAAGCCCACCAGGGATATTTTACGGTCATTAGTAGACAACAGACCGTGTGACTGAATACAAACTGTATAAAGATAAAATCTATAGTATTTATTGTTTAGCTGTTCAATTCAATACGTTATAATTACGTTGAATTAATTAGTGACTCACATAAATCGGAAACTTTTACTTCGTCTTCTATTTTTAAAAGAGATGAAATAAAATTGTTTGATGATGCAATTCATAATTTAAATAAGCAAATAACTAGAGCCTGCATGACATCTCTGGAAGCTGATATTCTCATGAAAACTAATAAGTTTCTAACTTTTTGCAATTGATCAGTCGAAAGACTAGTAAAAGAGAATACTTATTTTTGTATAAGCACTGATAATTTTATTCTATCTAAAAATGTTTTTTAAGCTTCATGTGAAAAATTTCTTTAAAAATAAACATATTTCATCTCCAGTTAAAAAACTAGTATTATTGTGGACCTGTATTAGTTTCAAGTCATTATACAAAAATTGTTTATTAATTAAATGTTCACAAATTGAATTTTCATAAAAATTTCTATTTTTTTAAAACACTTCAGTCTTGCAGTTAATGGTACAAGCGTTATGTTGTTTTTATTTCTACACATGCAACATGTTTTATGAGAAATAAGAGCTCTTTGAAGGATCAACTCTATGGTGGATTTTTTTTTTTTTAGTTTTCTTACTGCTACCTCAAAAATACTTCCTAAGCTTCAAGAACTGGCCATTTTTAAGCTTGACTAAGTGTTTATTGACTGACTTCCATCACTGGTTGCAGATTCTATTTCCGCTTAGGTTTTCGTGTACAAAAAAAAAGTCTTCTACACTTATCGCAGTGTTTAAACCCAATTTTAATATTATCTTTATTGAACTGCTCACAAACGGTTTTGACTTCACTAGCTGAATTGATGATTTTGATCTGAGCTAACATTCTGTTGAGATTTTGCTTCAAGTGATTTCAGCATTGATTAGTCAATGTAAAAACTGAAATGGCAAATATTCAAAATATATTAAGAGATTATCAAAGTTATTTTTAAATAATTGAAAAAATTATTTTTTTTAATAAGAGGTCATTTGAAAAGTCACAAAACTGTATAAATGTAATGCATGGAAAACTTTTAATAAAAATTTGCTTGAAAAAACCTGAAAAAAAAACCCCTAGTGATTGTAATCTCACACAATCCCAAATTGTTTAAAATCACTAAGTTTAATGAAGAAAAAAATGAAAAAACTCGGTCGATTATGGCTGGTTGCACATGAGTGAAGAGCATTTCTCAACCACACACTGTTATAAAATGTTGTTTACTGTTACCGTTGCCTGGACTACTGAAGTAAAAAATTTTAAACAATAAAAATGTAGACAATTGGGAGCACGTTATATTAAATCAATGCATTTAAAATAGTAAAACTATTGAATAACATTGAAGTAATGTGGTTAAGTAAGCCCTTGAGAGTTCCAAAAAATTGTCAAATAAATGTGTGACATGCAAATGACAATTGTAAAAAAGGACCATAAAATTTTTTATTTGCACATTTAAACAATTTTTCGATTATTAACAAAAACTGTTAATAACTTTTTTCTCCAGGATTTTGACTTTCCACCCTTTAAATTCGTAATCAGGAAATCGAAGTACATGAGAAATTCCTTGGTGGAAATGTGGAGACCTTCTTAGTATATTCCTTGTATTCTTTCTTTACATTTCCTTAATTCTTATTCCTTCTACTTAAACCAATATCATTTTTTACTCCCAAGTCGGTATTTTTTTTTGGATGTATTAGTGCCTTTTCTTTCCTTATTTTGAACAATAATATTAATTATAATTATATAATACAATAATTATAATCATAGTAATTATAATAAACTTTGTACAATGTAAGGCCCAGCACTGGGAAACAAGTATACAGGAACACAATGCGGAACCCCTCAGACAATTGTGCTACAAGGAGTCGTGAATTTAAACAAGTAAAGCGCCTTAAATAAAGTTTTTTGTATCTGAAAAAAACTCTATCCAGTCCTTTGCAGCTACAAAAGAAAAAGAATTTGTAGAACAGTTTCCATATTCTAAGATCTGTTGGACGAGTATTTTTCAAGTAATATTCCAGAAATATATTTTTTTTACTTCTTACTTTGATTTTAAAGCATTATTTAACACAAAATTAAATATTAAGGTGGTGGGATTTGACAATATTTAAAAAATGACAAAAATGATAACACATATGTTTTTGCCGTTGGTTTTGAGATTGTGTACCGAAGAAACGAAAAAAAGTCTCGTAAAAACGGTTTTTTCTGATTTGGAGTATGATCCTGCCCAAAAATAATTTTTAAAATATTGCAACTCGAAAGAACGAAAAAAAATATATAAAAAGTGTTATTTAGATATTAGCTAAAAAATGTCTACATAATAAAATATTAAAAAATTTGAAAAAAAATTTGAGGAGTATTTTAATAAAAAAAAATCTGAAAAATCAGCGTATTTCTGTTATAGAATAAAATAGACGAAGGTGCTGGCCGTGTTCACTCTCACAGCGAATAGCCTTTAGATGAAATTTACTTTAATTTTTTTTTCCATTTATGATAACATGTAACTATAATAAATGATTCTGATCCACCACATTTTCTCATCACAGTTATTAAATCCTGATAGTGCTTCTGCATATATTTTAGACTTTCATGGACTTAAAGAGCTGTATAAAGAGATTTACAGTTTTTTTCTTTGTTTAAAATTTTGAGAAATATTAGATGCTCTATTTGTAAATGCCTCTAATAATCCTTGATGAAAATCAGTGTTCAAACTTTTTTGATTATATTTTAAATGATTAAATTGGATGTATTTAATAATAATACAAAAATTTATATAAAATAGTAGAGTCAATCTTCCCCCATGTCATAATAGACAGGAATCTCAGTAATTTAATATGTGAGTCTGTATCCATTATATCAAAACATATTAAGTTTTCCATTTTTTGTTAAGTAGTTTTAATGTACCCAGTACTCTAGTTAAAGATTACTAGAGGAAAAAATAATGGACGTACTATCTGATCAATAATATAAAAGAATGGACTTTAAAACATTTCTTTACCAAAGGTATCTGATAATTCTTTAGAGTATACGCATAAATCAAAACTTCTCAAAATTTCTGCGTTTCAAAATATCATAGTGACACATCCTGCTGTTAATCGTGTGTTGTGTGTGTCTGCTTGTGACCATTTTTTGTAAAAGAATTATTTTATAATTTGGTAAACTTGGCAACGTATGCAGTTTAATATAAATGTCTGTACATTTTGACTATTTGATTTTTTCTTTGTAGTCTTCGTCAAAGTTTGAATATGCTCTTTGAAAAGATCATAATTTTTTTACAAATCAATCTACTTTATATATCTCATAATAGGGCAATGTAGGATTGTGCAGAATATGTGTACATAAACAACTATTATATATATTCCTATATTTTATAGTTATCTTGCTGGGGCTGTCCACACATCTCCCCACACCCCCGTGGTCCCTCCACAACCCCCCACAATCCCCCCCCCTAATAGTATACTAGAAAAACTTTTTATTTCTCTGTAAATTTAACCCAACAAACTTTGTGTTAATCCCCACGCTCCCTACTATCCCCCACGACCCCCCGCATAAATTTAGTGGCCCCAAAATCTCCCCACCCCCTCAAAAACTTAGAATATTTTGAGAAAATAAAGGTTATAGATAGGGTAACTCGCGTAACCCACAGCCCTCCCCTGCATCTTTTCACAAAAACTCAGTTTGTTTTGTAAAGATACTCTGTTGTAGGGTCATTATGAAATTTTTACCCTCACAGTGCTTTCACACCCCTAAATTGACTTATAGTTTTTTATGAGATTAATTAAAAACGGGGAACAGGAAGACAAGGAAGGCTACTCCTTCACCCCGTTCATCAAAAAATTAGAATGTTTCTTAGATAATTGTTATTTTTATATTTGTTTTCACCTCACCTCCACTGTACAATAACTTTAATGTATGTTTCTTATGTTTTATCAGTTTTTGTCTAAATAACAACGAATTTGGTTATAGAATTAAACTTTCCAAAGGTAGTTTATGAGATATAAAGTCTCAATAATATATCGAATTGCATGAGATTTAAATCTTTTTATGTTATATACTTATTTTGGCAGGTATATCTACACCCCCCTTTCACACCCTTTTCTAAAAACATCTTATTCTACTGTTTTTTAATGCTCACCACAAAATAATAAAAAAAGTATAATTTTTCGTTGCATTGATTTTTTTAGAATATTGGAGAACACTCATTTTACTTTATACGATTCTTTGATGATAGTAATGGTGTGCAAAGCGTGTAACTATCAATTTATAATAAATAATTAATTTGTCAAAAGTGTTACTGAAATTATAAAAACAATCATGTTGTAATATTTTATCTTGAAATTTAACGCGTTAATATCATTGTTGAGGTTATTTTTCAATAAAATATTGTTAAAAAGAAAACTTAAGCCCCACTAATATATATCTGAGAATCAAAAATAAATAAAAGTTATACACATGTTAATAAAATGTAAACATATATATGTATACGTACGTATACAACGTGCTCACGTACGTATACATATCGGGGTCCATGGAGAGTAGGGTCTCCATCAGATTTTTTTTAAAACGTGTAGGCCCTTTAGAAGCGGTGGGACGTACAGTTAAATTTAGGATCCATTGATTATAAAATAATATTTATCTGTCTCATCTGTTTTTGAAATTTAACTCAAATGTAATAAATCTAATTCGAATTAGCAATAAGAAAATTTCTTGTCTTATCAAAGTTAGATACTAAAGAGATTAAAAATGAAATAAAATGTATACATATATAAATTAAATGTATGCACATACATGTATACATACATATACGACCCACACGTATATATAAATATCATCGTCCTTGAAAATTGGTTAGGTTTGTGTGGAAAAAATGTGTGAAGGCACGGGGAAGTCTGTGGGGTACTCGGACAAAAATCGTAATGTGTCAAAATAAGAAATAAAATGACAGAATTTCGCTATACTTCGTTGGAAGTCGGTAGAAGGTGAGTGATGGTCTTGGGGGGGGGTGGTAGGTGGTTGTGTGGATTTTTTTACCCAGTCAACTATATAATATAAGAAGATACATACATACATACACTCTTACCTATAAACTTAAATTATAATTTAACGAAGGATTATTCTTTTATAAACAAATGTGATTAAGTATAATTTTAATTCAATTGATAAAATGTATACTTAGTTTCTTGTGATCATTATTTACATTTATGTTAATTATCCATTAATTTCTAAACAGAAATAGTTTTATTTGATAAGTTCGTAATGATTATTTTGGAAATTTAGTAGAAAATAAAAAAAATAAAAACAGTTTCTTATATTTGCATTTGAGACGAGTATTAAGACTTATTATTCACAAATTTCTATTACAAGTAAGAAATAAATTTTTCAATTCTTATTATTAGTTATTTTTTCTGTTTGCGAGATCAATAACGAGAATTTAATAACCGAAGATTAAAACACCACTACAACCATACCCGTAAAGATTAATATTTTAAAGTACTTTTCTCAATCTGATATTAAATAGAAAACAATAAAAATGATATATTAGCAACAATTATTAATAGCTATTAGTTTTTGACGAACCTTAAAAGTCTAGTATAAAATAGTGGTTATTAACCATCAGAATTCGTTCTAGTTACTCCTTTTTTCGATGTTTCTACAGACACTCATGACGAAAACAAAACAAGAAATAATAACAAATAATAACACTCGTTACACTTTATTATAGTCTCAAATCTGGACTTTACAAAGTATTATTATTAGTTTGTATTTTTGTTCGCTACCTTATCACAAAAAATTTTTGAGTAGGTTCAATGTTATTTTTAATTTCCATCGATTTTTGATAATAGATTGGAATCATGAGAATCTATCTGTATCAATATTCTTTCAACACCAGCTGGATAATTAATAACTACCGTACAGTGCTGATTACCAAATAGATTCTTCTATGTGTACTGCAACTTATTCATTTAATCTTTTAACTGTTCTACTGCAACAGAACTGCTTTTTTGTTCTTATTCAATAAATTATGCAATCGTAAAATTAAACGTTAGAACGCTCAAGATAACTGATATATGCTTAAAATATTTGAAAACATTCGTTTATGAATTCAATGTAATGTGTATATTTTTAAGCCAATGAGCCAAATAGTATAGTAGAATCAGCTCAAAATCATATCGGTATCCCAAAAATTCTGACTAGCTCGAAAAAAATGGGTTAGTAGTTTTAATGTATGGTAACGAATTAACACAAAATTTAACAAGTAGAAATGTCAGAATTTTTTTGGCCAAAAAACTAATTCTACTATGTCAAAAGCTTTTAACGATGCACTTGGACTAACTGTAATCTACATAATTTATTTAACATAATTAAAATAAATTGTGACGTGGTAGCTAAAGCTATTACGCCACTATATACCTATATTGTTTGGCTAGTCATCAGTGGCTACCGAGTCCTGTAACATACATGCTGTATGTTTCTTAATGACACATTATTAAATGTGTGTTCTCGGTGCCCTTGACTACAAGCCAAGAGGAGAGAGAAGGATAGCAGACGCTAAAAGAAGTTAAATATTTGTAAAGTATGATGGGACGATATTCGTGTGTTACAGGGAGAAGGGTACGTAGAGACCTTCGCGATGCGTCTCGAACGAATCAAGAGTTGGGTTGTCGCATCAGTGACTTATTTTTGGAACCTTCAACTATTTTCTGGTTTTTCGGAGTGTTGGAGGTTTCAAATAACACGGAGGGTCACGCACACCTATGCAAACTTACTGCATGCTGTACACAGTATTGCATCGGGCAGCAGAGAGAGAGAGAGAGAGAGAGAGAGAACGCATAGGAAGAGATCAGAGTATAAGGATGGACGAGCCAGCTAGATGATAAGACAACTGCTGAGAAGAAAATTACTGGAAGCCAGCTGTGTAACCGAGCCATCACCAAGACTGGGATAAGCTCCCGCTAGCGTAGTGTGATTGTGAGGATATTGGAAAGGTAGGTGTAATGTGCATAGTACACTAAATTTAAGTACGGGGATAGCGGTACTCGGGTGATCCGAGTAAGCGAGTGTGTGGGTACATTTGGGGATACAGTGAATGAGAAAGGCGTAAGTGAGTGTTAGCAAGATGTTCGTGTAGTGACACGCATGATGGTGATGGCCCATACGTGGTGGACATGACATGGTGTGTCTGGGCGTGTGTATGTGTATGTGAGGTAGGTGTGGATCTCAGATTGAGGACGACCGGGACTCGTATACATCAACACAGGCATACTGGTTTTGAATGCACCGTGTATTAATGCACATATTTATATGAATGAAAGAGGGAGTGAGATTTTTGAGAGCCTGTAGAAGGTGAATCAATACCGTCAATGCACTCAAAACGTGTAAGTTTCCAGTGTGTCAATTTTTAGTTAGTGCCTCATTGTTTTTCTCTTTGTAGGTTCCGTTCAAGAGTATTTGGCGTTCCTGAGCTCGACACCTGTGGCAGACTCCCTAAAGGAGAGGTATCCAGTGGGTAGGGACGAAAAAGGTAGCGTACAAGTGAGTTTTGCGATAAGGTGTTGGGACGGCTATTTTCCGGTCGAAATATCTTTGTCACAAAATAAAGTTAAAATTCAATCGGAGCATCATTAAAATTATATTGATTTGTAGTAAGATAGCATATTCGATGCAGGGATTAGGTAAGTTTTTTCGTTGATCTCGATGATTGTACATGTTTGAACAATAAGGTTCACATAAAGAGATGTTACTTCTGGTTGATTTGTAGCTTCTCTAAAAACTAAACAATAAATATTTTAGATGGTTTTAATAACTTGACAAACCATCAGTTCTTGATGATCAGTCAATTTTACTATGAACAATACGAAAAAAAAACAGAAAAAAAATTAAAACTCCAAAAGTTACGTTAACAGAATTGAGTTAGGGCTCAGATGCTTATGGTGGAAAAAACACAGAATTAAGTGTGAGTATTAACTTTTTATTTTCTATAAAGTATATAAACTGTGACTAAAAAATACTCATTTAAAATACTTATTTTTCGTAGAATCCACAGCAAAGTGAATTGGAAATAGTTAAATAAAAAGTGGTTCAGCATTGAAACAGATTAATGCTTGATAATATTATAAGTTACATTGTTCCAGTGTGTCAATATAGTTTTGAGGGTTCTAATAGTAATTCAAATTAAGTTAGGGAGCCAACCACTTACCCTATACCGGTTGTTCAATATTTACTAGTCGTTCTATGTTGACAATGCATTCCAGTTAGTAGTGAAAAAGGTCAGTTAAATCTAGAAAACTGTAACAAATATGTGTTATAAAAATTGTTAGTACCACATTTTATGGTTTAAAGTGTGGTTATTACCATGGATAATATGAATTCCTCAAAATTTTATTCTTTATAAAAAAAAAATTGAAGTCATTAAAACTTAATCAACTTTATTTCTAGATTCTTCTGATAAATCTGATCAAACACCCAATATTTTTGAAGATTAAAGCATGCAGTTCATGCAAAAAGAGAAATGGATTGGACGATTTTCAAAAGTATAGTTTAATGAGCAAAAGACTTAACCATGATGCGAATGATAAAATTGAAAAAAATATTGATACTTATAAGGATTCAGATACTGATACAGATGTTGGAGGTCATGCTGTTGCTAGTAAGTGACAAAGTAAAATAATTATTAATTTAAATGTGTTGGTATTGTACTACACACTTTGCACATTTTTCCTACCAAGGATACTAAACGTTCAAAGGTACCGAAAAACGCTTGAGGTAGGAAGTGTTTCTTATTAACCAACTAGGTTTTTTGTTAAGCCAACATCTAAAAAGAACCAAAAAAGAAACATAAGAATTGTTAAGAGATTATTTCTTCAAAAATCTAGTTATGAAAACCAACGTGATCCACAGCTTTCTAATCATATGCAGTGGCAGGAAGATAATTTGCCAAAAACATCAGGTGGAGTTAATATTTCAGAATTCTGTATCCAGTAGGAAGAGCAATAAAATTATTATTTATTATAACAACATTTGAACAATTTTGATAGAAATGTAGATCTAAGTAATGTTGAACCCCCAGCTGTAACTCGAACAAACCATAGAGGTCTAACTCACATAATAATAGTATTAACAATAAAAGTGTACAGCGAACTTTTTTTCTACTAGCATTATTACCATCATCAAACATATTATTATTTTTATTACTTACAGCCTTTTTTTTAACAAAGTTTTTAAAAAATAATTTCAAAATTTGGCTTTACTCCCTAATACCGTTTATATTCTGGGTTATATGTAGATCTATAGGTATATCAAGTTTCAAGCATGGACGGTATTCAGAAGTAAATCCGAAAATTTAGATTTATATAAGACTGAATAATAAAATGAGTATGAATACGATTGATGATAAAATAATATAACTGCAACGATTAAGAAATATAATTTAATTCAGATAGAGAATTATTTTTAATAATTGGGTTCCACTCGAAAAACTTACACTCCACAGCAAATTATTTTCCAAAGTAATATGTATTACAAAGAACTAAGAGAAAAGAATGATAAGTATAAGGAAGAGAATAGAATGGTGATTGCAGTCACGGAAGGCCGGCAAGAGAAAGAGAGACGGGATGATAAGTAATGCTTCTATCTCTCTTTTTCCTTACAATGGGTTGCAAAATTTTGCAGGAAAGAGAAAATTGTCATCTAATATTATAGTAAAGTAAAAGAGAAATTATGGTTTATTCGTGTGATTGTCGAATTAAGAAATATAAAAATTGAAAGAAAACAATTTGTGCATGTGTATTAGTATGAAGTTATGATACTAGTCACTATACTATTTGGACAAATTCGCTCTGTTTCTGCCAATGAGATAATATTTTCAGAAGATTTTTCACCAGATACTTATCATTTAAGCAAAAATTATTATTACAAACAAACCTTTAAATATCTCAACTTCTTACATTAGTTTTTCTGAACAAGTGAATGAGAATATCTTACATATTTTAGTAGTTACGTAGAGAACTTGACAAATTAATAAAATTTTTATAAAATATAAATCTATTTTCCAGCTCTACCTTAGTGAAGCTATTCATATTGATGTTCTGAAATGGAATTTTATGCTTCGTGAATCAAGGCCTACGTTGTTTTTGGAGAATAAGCTTGAGTTTTGTGGACTAAAAGAGAATTGGTCAATCGAGCGCTTAATGTCAGACGGTTAAAAGAAAGCATACCAAATAAATCTCCCGATCGGAAAGTTAGCAGAGCTCCCAAGCTAGTTAGCTGGTGCCTATGTGAGTTGCCTAGGTGGTACCAAGCTAGGATGGTAATAGGGCTTTGTGTGGGCGCTTACTGGGGATGAAGAAAGTTATCTACCTAGCTTTTCTTTGTACGCGTCGAGAGATTCGAGAGTGGATGTATATATATATATATATATATATATATATATATATATATATATATATATATATATATATATTGAGAGCAGCTGTGTAACTGTGTGTATTACAAATTGCATGTGTGTGTCAAAAAAGTAGAGCAGTGATTACTAATTGTATAAATTATTATGTACAAAGTATTTCTTAAGTTAAATTATTTTAATAATTTATTATCGATCATAAAGTAGAGCTTTCATTGTTGTTAAATTTAAAAAGAGTTCGTGAAAACAGAATTTTAAAACGTGGAATAATCAATGAAGTGGGAGCATTTAATAATGAGGGTGACTTGCGAATAAACAATGCTCGTGAATGCTATCACGATTTTGACTTATATACGTCGCTGGCATAAATAATTATTTATAATAACAGTTAAATGTTATTTCCGAATCTCTGTTTATTTTTCTAACCCTGTTATTTATATATTCACTGTTAATTTGGATGCTATTGTTGGCCCTACATAATCCGTCATCACACTCAGCCATCTACCTCTATGTATTTGCCCTGGTTCGATCTACATAGGTAACTGGGTAATCAATGGAGGCCTTACATAAAGCCCTCATAAGCTTTCTAATCGGGCTCCCATAAAACAAATTGAAGTGGACTAATTTAGACTACTTATCAGAAAGTTTTTCCGAAATTTTTAAATTAGTTTCAATAAAAATATCTTTCTCATACAAATTTTAATTTTTTTTAAATCTTATAATTTAATTTTTCAGGTCTTTACCTTGATTAGTTGCAATAAATGTGTAATAGGAAAGAAAAAAAAAAACTGAGGTAATACTAAAAGTTATTTATAATTTTCGTCATCGCACTAGAGATCTGCGTCAACAGGAAAAAAATGAAAATCCTGTTGCTATTCGTAGAAAAATACAAAGATACAATGCAGAGCACTGAACTTCTGAAGACTGCTTGAATTTAATAATGATTATAATACAAGTGTCACAGAAACAACTTAAAATTATATCTAGATTAGAGGACAATATATGAGCGGAATATTTTTTTAAGGTGAAATACGTGTGTACTTCATTGCGATCTTAAAAAACCATAATTTTAAAATTATTTGATTATAAGTTAAGTAGTCTTGAGACGAAAAACTTTCGCCGATTTACTTATCCTACATGTGTTTAAAATGACAGATAGTTAACGAAGATTTGTAATAAATTACTATTAATATGTAAATTCTACCTAAGGTAATTATAAAAAAATTAAAAAATAGATGATTTTTTGTGATTATTTGGTATATTGTAATTATTAATTTCGAAAGACCAGCTTCATCAAATACCAAAACACCGGATTTAATAACATCTTCATATTTTCATAATAAATATTAGGTAAATTTAAAAAAATTCAAGTTTTCTTTGTGCAAAAATTCATGGATGATTATAAAAAATAATAAATTTCATTCAGCATTATAATCTCCCTTTTTTTAACTGTACAATAATTACGCAATAGCCGCTAGTACGTGTACTTAGATATTATCATTTATCATTCTTTACTCGAAATAAATCATCAAAATTCACACAGCCACATACCAAGATTAGCATCAGCTACATTGTGTCTACAGACTTTATTATCTACTTTAATCAATCTGGAGATTATTATGTACAGTTCATCACAGTGTACATTTAACTTTGACTAGTTGCATGTTTTTTTCAGCCTCTTCAAATTTTGGTTACAGTTGTGACCTTCTTGAAGTAAAACATCTTACATATACGCAGAAAAAAATTACAGAAACTTGTAATGTAAAAGCAACGGTAATCCTGTGAAATTTTGTCGTTACACAAACTTTTACCGTAGAGGTACATGAATTTTTAGCGTAGTTTACAGTAATTTTAGTACTAACTGTAAAATTCATTCCACATTCACCATAATGTTTATTTCATACGACAACAGTAAAATTCCCCCTAAAAAAGTACATAGCTATTGTCTGCAGGGTCACGTAAGTTAAAGGGCAAGGCTGACCATCGACCAGTTGTCTACTGCAGCGTTGCTTAACCTATAAATTGTAAACCTGAGCTGGTATTTGCATGAATACAATTGCTTTTCTACGTATTGTTGTAATTACGATGCAGTCCTCTTTTACTTCTAGCTATTCATAAAAGATACACATATTTACATGTATACGTGTACTGATTTCTGTATTACACATATTACGTCTGTCGTTCTCTCGTATAGGTTATAGCCCACTACAGCAGATAACTGGTCGGCTCTTTCCTTCAGCTTACGTGACTCTATAGCCCATAGCTATATGCTGTTTCAGAAGAAACTTTACTGTTTCCGTACAGTAGAAATTATAGAGAATTAGGACAAATTTTACAGTTTATATATAAATAACCGTAAACTACAGTGAAAACTTATGTACCACTGCGTAAAAATCCACGTCATAACAATATATCACAGGATTACTGTTGCTTTTATGGTAAAAATTTTCGTGATTATTTTCTGAGTGTACATACAGTAGTATAGATTGTCCTCTTGCCTGCTTCGAGCGCTAACCCTTATTTATAGTTGAATATTTGATGACTTTTGGTTGATGTTAAGATTGGTTCAGATTTTGACTTATATTATTTCATCTTGTTTAGTAGATATCACTGATATATTGATTAATGTAATTATTTTTGCTAGGCTTACAACATATTTAATGTTTTTAAATAAATAAACGAATAAGGATGCCTCTTCATATCTAAAATTGTTTTTCTAAGGCACCTTCTTCAACCAGAACAGGTTGTTTTACGATGGTTAACCAATCATGTCATCTAACTGTGGCATTAGAGATTCTTGTAGTGGTTTTTTTTTAATTGAAACAATTTTTATTAATAAGTCATTTGAAAAATAAATATGTAAAAGACAAAAAGTAGTGCAGAACTTGACATAAAACACTCAGAGTTACTGTAATTTAATTGTAGAAGGAATTGAAGTTGTACACAGATTAATTAATATTCGTACGTTTAGTTTTTTACTCCAATTTTTTTTCTGATTTATTAGAAATCTTAGTATACACAAGATTTTTTTTAGAAAAATTGTAAGATAAATGTATGAAAAAAACTCCTGGAAAAGTATTTATATATTCTAGCAGAGACCATTTTTAGACAATTTATTTTTATCACTTCTAAATTAGTTAAGATTTGGCACTTGTGATCGTTATTAAGAAAGAGCTCGTAGTACACATGGGCATTAATGCAGATGTAAATACTTGAGACAACGTAGGGTATAAAATATTCCTACTTAGACAGATTATTAACATATTTTATCTTTGTTAACGATCAATTTAAGACGTCAAACTGTATGCTTATTAAAGAATAACTATGAACGTCTAAAAAAATCTATTTCATAAAATTTGAATTCATTCTGTCATAAATTTAAAAATTTGTTTTCAAAGTACCTTTGTTTTGTTATTCCAATAGGTCGATGGATAGAGTCTATATTATATCTTGAGTTCGAAATTGTTGCTGTTAAAGAACGATTCGGTTGCGATAGTATAGAGCTTGCTAATGAATTGAATAAAATTACAGATATTTGTTTTCAATATCTATCGCAGGAGAAGGATTTAAATACCAAACAATGCAAGTAAGAAATTTGGTTTTTCTTTGTTTGTATTATGTAATTTTAGTTATGTTTATGTGCTCTAAAAATACTTAGCATTTATCATGCATTACATTTTTCTGATAGTATTCATCATTTTTTTTTCATGATTTATCTTACTCAAAATAAGTCTGACTTATATGTAATCCTTCGATTATAATAAAAAGCTATTTACTATGAATTTAAAAACGTAGCTCTTAAACTAAGGTTAAATACTAAGGTTCATGCTGTCTTTAAAAAAGTCATTTTGTCTACATTCATGTGAACCTTTCTCGTGGGATTTTAGTAGAGTAAATCTACCTCTATCTTGAGAGTTGTTGTATTCCTTTTGTTCTAAGGCTAATATTCTCAGATATGAGAAAATACGATTCAGACATCTGATATATCTTTCGTAAGCTTTTGCTCAGCAGTTAGAAAATTATCCGTCTTATTCCTATCTAGATCCCTTCAGTAATCTGCTCACTCATTGAACTCAATTGTAGACTGCATCAAAAAAGAAGCACACAGATTAAACAAAATGCACAAATTAGGTGTCTACTTCACTTGTGATCTGTTACTCTTACTATACTATGTTACTTTTTTTTTGCATGACGAAATAATCAAGATATTCTAACTTTTGCGTAGTTAGGCTTGGCTCACATATTCTTATTTTCTCTAAGATATCAACTGCTTCTTCTGAGAAAAATTTGATCAAAACTTATACGCTACAACGTGCATCTCTTTGATAGTTATCAAAACAGTGCCAGTATCCCTGTTACTAATCCAAACTGGCTTGTGTATCTTTGATACAATTTTTATCAAAAACCATAAGCAAGAAAGATAGTATGATCAATGACTGTTTTCGATCGAACATCAAAACGTATTAGCACCTCCTCATTAACTTTACATAGTGCATCTGTAAATTGAATGTCAGAAGCCACTAGAGGAGACCTTAACTTAAATGACTACAGATGCACTAACACTTTTATTCAGCATATTAGATACAGTCTTTTATCAGGGTGGCGACGTGAGGTCAGGGGTGTGGAAATCTCATGACATTACCGACAGAACGTAATACTGTTAATTTCTAAAGCATAAATGCATCAATCTTAAATAAATCTATAAAAAATTCTTATTACTATTTTTAAAAAATCATGATTTTCTCTTTAATTAGTGTGGACACATATAAGAATCAGAGGATTATATGAATCCTCAGTGTTTGATGTATCGAATTGTATTTTTTTTTTCGTATTTGTAGGTTACAAAATTTTTTCATGTCAGCCCGTGTTAAGTTATTCAGTTTTTATTTTGAAATATCTTATCAACTAGGTGGCTGAAATGGGATGAAACAGATACATTTATTTTTTATAATTCATACAATGAATGGAAAACTAAATTAGAGTTGTTAACCATTGTCAATGATGTATATTGAACCTCCTTGATAGAACTAATCACCCAAAATCAAATAAAATATCTCTTTTCTTAGACCAGCTGTCATGTCATTGATAAAATGATCTTCTCATAGGTACTGCCAGTAGAAATAATATTAATAAGATTAAAGGTGTCAACAAATATTTGTTTATATTACAATACCATGAGTGCTTACTTGCATATTAAGCACATCTATAACTCTAAGTTGTGCGTATTAGCTCAGTCTCGTTTTCTTATTCTTCTTTTTTATAATAATAATGGGAAATGATTGTATTGGTATATGCTAGTCGCTATAGAAAAAAACGTTATTATCTGTATAACTAATATATATATATATATGTAGTGATGTGTCGTGCCTTGCTCGCCTAGACGTCAGCAGCAAGACATGGTACATCTAATATTTATTAACAATTATTCTTAAGGGCCATTAGGAGAGGTGGATAGCTGGCATTCAAACACATACAATTAAGGAAAACACATCTATTTATATATAAAGATAATGTGTTTATTCTGACAATGACTATGCATGACGTACAAAAGAATGTCAACGTCCAGACACCCGACAAGACCTATCAACTAACAACTCGGCCCTGTGGGTCCAACAGTTGCTGTTCGGCACAGTGCTTTCACGGTAGGGACAGGATTAAGGGAAACAGGCCTACCGTTAACACTCCTATGGCGAGGTACGCCGCAACTTGACCACGGGCACTGGGAGATCCGTCTGGCAGGCGTCAGCACTCGGATGGCACGAGTCCCAGCAGAAGCTGCGTGTATACGCCTGCAACCGGTCGGGTCAGCAACAGGTAGCCGTGGCTGCGTCTCCTGTTGTCGCCTGATACGGAGCTCGCCTCACTCGCTTACGCAAAACGCAACCGACGTATATAAAAGTACGACTCTACGGCGAGCAGACAAGAGTGAGAGTGTCTCTCCTCCCGGCCCGCTGATCCGTGCTGCCTTGGCACCTCAGCCACTTACACAGGTGTGTGTTGCGTTGTTACACACACACACACACACACACACACCAGGTGTTACCCACAGTCGGGAATCGGTTGTGTTGCCCATAGTAGGGATGGATGCCTATAAATGGGTTTGGGATAAGGTAGGGGTAGTGCGCACTGTACCGCCTCTCCTCCTGTCTGCTATCACAAAACCGGTATTCTGACTGTGACGGTGACTCGTCACGTCACAATATATCTCTACAAGCGTTATTTTCTCATTGCTAAACCTCATAACGTTGATTTTACTATTCACTGGCATGTATTTGCCTATTAAGTAAATAATATTACTATGCTATTGAAGTACTTAATTTTTTTAAGCTATACCATTTTCGCAGTACATGAGGTTCAGTTCATAAATCTTTCAGTTAAAATCATCCATACCTATATGTCTCAAAAATCATAAGTTTTTTATATCATAAATAAATCTACGAAAGAATTAAATTTTGTATATGTTCACAAGTAGAATGGAATTATTTATGTAAACACTTGATTTATTTCTAATTTTTTGTGTCAACTAAGATTAGTAGACTAGAAATATATTTTAAAAATCATACTGCTACTTATATTTAAGAGTTCTTAGAGAAAGTTATAGAATAGAATTACGCTTACAATTGCGCTTGCCACATATTATCATTGTTTTTAAGTTTTTAGTTTCTGATTTTATTGATTAGGCGTTGCTGCGAGGGGGCAATTTAAAAGCTCACAAAATACTTTTCCCTAAGACGTTTGAAAAAAGCTATAGAATAAGCAGTTATGAATAAAGACAGAAACATTCTGCAGTGTTTCTACGTTTGGCAATTGACAGGCAACATATTTTTGTTATGTTACCTTAAAAAATTTGTCATGAGTAAAGGAGAAAGTTGAAATAAAATCTCAAATAAGGCAGTCGAGGCAAAAGCAATGATGATAAATAAGCAGTCTAAATCTTATATACTTCCGACCCTATGTTCTACCTGATTTTTAGTATTTTCGTGGTCCGAAGTTGTAAGTTCCTATTTTCTACGTGACGAAAACATTCTTTTTCCGATTGTCTAACAAAAAATTGATTTAAAGTAAACTTCGATTCTTAACAGTTCTTTTATTACATTTGTATTTTGTTTGTGGAAACGTACGTGTTATAATTTTATTGCTTTATCTACTAAACCAAACGTATTACATATGTATATAGAACGAACCGTAAGATAAGTCTTAATTTGTATGTGTGAACATAGCGTAGCATAAGAAATCAAGTTCATAAGTCTACTGTTGCATTGCATGAAAATAAAAATAACCACAATATAAGTTTTGACAATTGAAAGGTTAAAGATTGTAAAACACCCTGATATAAATTAGAATTTTCTAAAATGTTGAAAAGCAAAGGTTCCAAGATATTCTCAAGAACCTTTACAGATCCACTTCTGATGACGATGATGCCACGGTAAAATGAAAATTTATTGCAAAACGTGATCAGGTATCTGGTGTCACAAAAAACTAAAATTTCAACTATTGTAAAATTTCAACTGTTGAATGACAGTGAATAAAATTTGAAATAATATGTCGAATGGTTGTACTGTCAAAACTATTAAAGCAGCTATTAATCATTCTTAAGAACTTGTTTTTCATAAGAACTGCTGATTTTACTATAAAACATTTGTTCTAGAACTTTGAGGTATACTTCATTTACCTTTCTCTTTATACGAATACTCCTATTACCTTAAAATTTAGGTTGTGCAATGGCGTCTCTTATTTTTTACGGATGTTTTTATGTTGTATCGTAATACTGTTAATTAATTAGGTGTTAAGTGGTTTACAATGTATGTGTTTTTGACAAGTTAATTGAAAATTAGTTAGGTCCTTATACGAACTGCTTTGTACACTTTACTGGGCTATTTGCAAGTAATGGTGATAATAGACTTGATTGCCTGACCCGATTTATCTTGTTCATATCGTTTTTGAAGATTGTAGTGAGAAAGTTATTTTTATTCCGATTTTTTTCACTACTTTTTCTTTTTCTTTCTTTTTTTTTTTTGCTTTAATAACATTATAACTATTGTTTTGACTTCACTAAACATGGAATTAGGATAGAGCTATTGAATTAGTAATAAACATAACTTCTAAGAAAATATGTTTTGTTTAATTTATAGTTATTAACGAAGCCGTTAAAGTTAAGATCAACATAACAGTGAATGCAATTTTCCAATAAACTGAGCATTTTACTTTTCAGACAGTCTTGATTTCTGACGACTTACAAAAACAAATATTTCCCAGCAAGCTGATTTCACCTTTCTCCCTAAGATCTTCAGTAAAGTGACAACAAAGACCGTGACGGCACCAAAACATTTAAAAAATACTACGTAATAAAAGAAATTTATGACAGATTATAAAAAAAATGTTGGTCATTTTAAAAAGAGCTGGTTATTGTACATATAAGTTAAGGTCCTGAGCAAACATTATTGTTTGTGAGATGCAATTAGTATTTTTTCCCAACAATTGATATGTTAGTTCATATAAATTTGGAACACCTAAAACTTTTTTTATTATTTAACTTCCTTCTACTTTTGAGCAAAAGAAAATTTTTGTGATACGTTTTATATTGTGCAAAATATTTTTTAGGCTTGCTTTATTAGTAAGATGAAAATAACTCGTAAGCTTAATCTTGTAAATGGCTCAGAAGCTTTAACAGTGTATTTCAATAGTTTACTCAACATTTTCTTAGCTCCTTTTTATAATAAAAAAATCGCCATTCCTCTATGAAGACAGTCACTATTTGTGTTTGCTGTAAACAATAGAAACTGTTACGTGGGATTCTCGGTGCGGGAATAAATAGAAGCGTGACGTGTTGTTACTTATGCTTTATTAGAATTACTTATCATTGAGGGAAGTTGTGCGTGTATTATCGTCTCGCGGACTTCGTCCTTACCCTCTCGCGTCTCTAGCTGATCTCTCTGTCCCTTCTCTCTACCTCTCCTATTACCTCTCTTCTCTGTTTCCCTACCTTTCAGGCCCAAGCCATCAGAGGCGCACGTACGCATAGCTATATGCTATCGTACCTAACACGTCCGAAGCCGTGACGCCGACGTCCTTGGCGGCGATTTTCTTTTTGATGTGTATGTCTGTGTTATGTTGTTTGTGTTGTATAGCATTTTTTGGTGAGAGGAAAAGGGTGGTTTGAAGCACTCTACCCCTATTTCCTCTATTGGTTTAATTCGCTGTATTTTATGTTTATACATTTTTTGTTCATTGTTTGCACGCTTCCCTTGTACAAAAAATTTATTCTAGAATTCGCTTAGTTACTTATATTATATAATCGTTTAGTTACAGTCTTCTTGCTTATTATTTATGTATATATGCTTTGTACCGGGTTATTAAACAGTTTTTTCTCGCATTGGATAAAAATTAATATAATTGTCAGTTTCATTTTTTTTTTTTTTTTTTTTTTTTGTATGTCATGGATGTCGAGGGTCAAGGTCTTACTGCGTTCATTAATTTTATTATTTATAAATTTTTTCTTCGTTTTGGTTGCTTGGACAATTATTGCCATGTATCGGTACGCCACTTAGGTTTGTCTTAATACCTTCCTGTAAAATTATTGCTGGTTTCAATGCCAAACTATTGTCCAGTGACGTTTCGTTGGCTCTCTGACTGGTGTTCTTTCGCTTGTTACCTGAAATCATTCTATAACAAGTAAATAGCGGGGCCCCTCGTGGGAATGGCACTTAAATTCGACTATTGCTATAAGAAAGAGAAGGCAAGCTGAATCTTTGCACCTAACGTAGCAGGATAAAAACGATTTGTTTATTATTTATTATATGCTAATAGATTTTGCTATTAGTTACTTCTTTGTTTTGCACCCCTTTTACATATTATATTTTTCTGGCCTCATGTTAAATTCTTATTTTTATGTTTTTCGTGTACAAAATGCTTCTTCTAATTTTCTTATTAAATGTAACATTGTTTTTTTTTTTTTTTTTTTCCGCTCACATTAGTGAACTCTGAAGGATGTGTTGATTGCATACGCAATTCAATCATATATGAAATATGTTTTTTTTTCTTTTTCGTCCGATGTCAATTTTAGATATTTTTCAGCTATAATACATGTTTGTTTCTTTCTTTGATTGGTGACCATGTACGTTGTTGGAAGGAAAATTTATAGGAAATTCGTTGGTATTTTGGCGGTAATTTGTTGGTTTTTTTTTTTTTTATTTCCGTATGATTCGCAAATGTTTGGTTTTTTTTTTCCTGGATACATATATCTGGGTCAGACAATACAAGGGTTTTTGACTTCCCTTTACGTTGTCAGAATCAAGTTGTTTTTTCCTCTGGTGTGTATCTCTTCTGCCCTGATATTACTAGCATTCACTAATAGTATTGTGTAGTGTTTCTGTAGCAGGGTTGCTCCATTAGTCTGGCAATTTATGTTTTATGTTTACTGTGGATTTTGAGGAATTTTCATCACAGGTGTCCGCTTAGGATGTTCTGGCTTCGTTTATGAGACTGATGACTTGTATTATAGGGTTTTTCCCATATAAATACGTATGTATGTACATATGTAATGTATGTATATGTTTTTTTTTTTTTTTTTTTTTTTTGTTGAGAACTGTCCCCTGTAGGCTCTGCTATGTTGTATGACTATGCATGTAGATGCTACTGTTATTGTCGTGGTGAAATGCTGTTTCAGATTTAATTGTGATTTTGATCCCTTATACAGTGGCGGAAATCTTTTCTTACATGGCTTCCATACTAAATGTGTGTGACTATTTCCCTTGTTCAGTTTTATTTTAGTCTTGTTATATAACCGAATCTCCAGAATTTTCAAAAGTTGTTCTCATCCTCTGATAACCGTTGATTTTGATAGTAGGTAAGGAATATCAGGATTGGCTATAAAAAAAGTACTTGACGGATTATGGCTGAGTGCGCAATTGGTGAAAATTTTTCAATTGCAGCTGTATTTCTAGATGAGTAAAATTAAAATAATTTGAAAATAAGATCCTTTTGTTTTTTTTTGTTAAACCTTTGCATGTCTCACGTCCTTTAAAATCTACTAATAACACTGCTCTGAAGTGCGTCACATTTAATCGTAATTGTACTTGTAATTATTTTGTTATTAAATCCCTTTATTTTTTTTTTGTTAACAATGTTTTTCTTTTGATTGATTTTTTTTTCTTATAGAGAACAATAATAATTATTATTATTTACATATTCATTATTGTTCTTACTATAATTTTTTTTATGGTTTCGAGTATAAACATATAATATTCTTATTATGAACAATATTTCTTATTGGTTTTTTTTTTTGACAATGCCTGTTCTTTTTAAGGGTTGCAAAATACAATAACTCTATCTTTTGTCCTATTACTCATTTTTCTGTAAGTTGGATGTTGCACAGCCAAAAAAAATTTCACGCAAGTATACTCTTCTCTTTCTTAATTTTTTTCTTCGCCTTTATTTTGTGCGTGCGTCCGAAGGTCATAACGAGAAAAAGTTTCCTTTAGAAAAGGGATGTGTTAATTGTCCGAATATCCGTTGGTTATGTAGTTATTAGTTATTTTATATTTCCCTTCGTGTAATTTGTTGCTTTCTCTCGTGGCTCGTCCGAGGGCCGCGAATAAAAGAAAAATAATATTTTTCCTATAACTTTTACTCGTTTGTTCCTGCGTATCCCATCTTCTTACACTATACTATATATATAGGCTCGATTTATTGTTATTAATTCCTACATTACTTTTGTCTTATTACCATTACTATTCTTATCACTATTATTATTACTATATTATCGTTAACATTGTTATTATTCATGCTTATTCCTACTGTTGTAAGTATAATTTTATTCCTATAGCCTTCTCAGACTTTACTTATTTTTGTAGTGTCTTAAGTTAACCTATCCGTTGTCAGATGATGTCGTTTCCTGTTTGTTGTCTCATTTACCGTCCGTTATCTGTTGCGCTGTGGCTGGGACCTTGGTATAACCGCAAGTGATTTGTATGTTTCGCAAGTCCTGTTACGAGTCTGTACTTGAAGTTAATAATATATATATGCTTTTTGTATAATTCCTTTTTTTTCTTTGCTCTTGTTTTCCCTGATGATCAGTTTTATTTTGATATATACCTTTTTTTTGTGTCATCGTTGTCTGTATTCTGTTGTTATGTCTTGATTCTTAATTAAGGAGTGTTAGTGATTTCTTTATTGGTCCCTATTATTCCGTTGGCTCTTTCGTGTTCGGTCGCCCTGTGTATGTATTGTTATTCGTCTCGGTGCTTCCGGGTTTGTTGTCGTTCCATTCCCTGTAGTGTTGTTCCTATTTTGTCTGTCCATAAGCATTCTTGCCACCTTCAGTGCTACTGGGCCTCCCCACTTTAGAACTCCGAATGATCCTGCGGCCGTTCCCAGCAATATTTCCGCTATCATCCATGCGTACTCTTTCCATTCTATTAGTTCTCCTTTTACGTGTGTCAGTTCGTGTATGCGTTGTATTAGATCTGTCAATTTCGTGCCCGTCTTTATTATGTCCTCGGGTCCGTGTTCCTGACCCCCTAGTTTTTGTAGCCCGTCTCTTTTTATTACTGTCCTCATCAGCTCCATCATTTTCTCTTTTCCCTCCCCTTTTATTTGTTGTGATATTTCTTTTAAATTTAGATTTAAATTTTTAATTTGCATCATTTGATTTCCTCCTTCCTTTTGTCCTGGTTCTAATCTAGTTTCGTACGTTTAGCCCAAACAGTCTCTCGCTAGATTTATTACCCCTGCGTCGGTTATCTTTATTGTCTCGTGTTCCGTATGTTCGCATTGTATATGTACTCTCTCTTTCCTTGTTGTGCTGAACGCATGCTGATTTCGCGCATGTAGGCGTGTCCAGTACGTTCCTTTTAGCTTAGCTAGTATTATTGGGCAATCCTCTGGTTTTTCTATGGTTTCCTCAAGTATCAATCGTACCTCGCAGGGGTGATCCTCCTCTACCTCCTGTATTGGTTCTACATTCGTACATATGTTTATTTTTTTTAGCTTTTTGCATCGTTTGGCTGTCTCCTTTAATACTGGTGTAAACTTTTTTCCACTCGTGCTGGCTGCTATATATTCATAGGTTGGTTGCAGGTATGTGACTACATCTGTTTTATTTATTCCCTCTTGCACCGCTAGTAGTGGTGATATTCTGAAAAATTCTAATTTCTCCATGGTCACTAGCGGTAATTCAATGTAGTATATAATTTTTTTGTTCAATGCTATTGTCGCTATTTCCGAAATCTCTGCTACTTCTTCTTCTGTTGTATTAGTCTCCCCTGGGAACCTGAGATCCGGTTTGAATTGTTTTGCTAGTATTTTTACTTCCGATAATGCCTTTAAGGCTGTCTCTGGTAAGAGTGAAGTGCCTCGGCTTGCTAGGTATACTATATCCGTCGCTGTTTTGAATCTCACCACTAGTTCGTTGGACAGTTTCTCGAATTCTCTTATCATTTTTTATGTCCTATCGTACCTATTTATAAGGTCTGTGAAAATTTTCAGTCCTTCCTCCGTTATTTTTCCCGCTTTATTCTCTAGTTTTTCTATCACTTGTAGAACTTTGTCGTGATCGCCGAATGTTGCGACTCTTATCTGTTCCTTCAGATACTTTGTTGTGTCTGTCGTTCGTGTCCGGTTCGACTCCATTAGTTCTCGTATTTTCTCCTTTTTTTCGTCCGTTATTTGCTCCTGGAGTATTTGTATTCCAGTTTGGTTATTTCCGATCTTTTGTCCTACTATTGCCCTGTATGCTATTTCCATTTTTTGTAATGCTACTGATACCTTGTTTACTGTGTGTTCTATCCGCCCTTCGCACTCCTCCTGCTTCCTTATGGTTATCCTGCATTTCCATCTCATTTGCCTGCTTGCTTTAAAGAATGTATGTATCTCTTCCGCTAATTGGGCCCAGTCTACGTACCATATTACCCTCCATGACGTTGCAACCGGTTGGATTGAGCCTAAGTCTTCTACCAGAATTCCGGGGTTTCTTTTAATTTGTTCTATTTCTCCTGGTCGATCTTTTGCTGAAGCGGCCCTAAAACACAAACGGCCGTTTTTCTCATGTGCGGAGGTATCTTTTTTTTTTTTTTTTTTTTTTGTTAGTGTTGTTTTCAGTTTGATGCCCTTTCGCCTTACTAACAACGAGGGCACCTGCTTAGGCCAGATTGATTGCTCCGTTAATGTTAAATATAAAATTAAAGTTGTTATTTTTTTCTATCAATTTTTGCTTTGTCTTTTTTTTTTCTTGGTACTTACTCCTCATTTTTATTCTACTGGTTCGGTTTAGGTAGCCCTTTGCACGCCTGTTTGCTTTATTTTCATTAATTTTAGATCCTCGTTTTTTTCGTGTAATTGTACACGTGTGTGTGCGTCGGCCTTTAGTTTACTTTCCTTCGTGGTGCGTCCGGGGGCCACGAAAGAGAGAAGGGGAAAAGGGTTTACTTTTAGTGACTACTGCCTGTGCCTGTTGATTTTGATTTCGTAGGGTGGTGTGCGATTTTTCGTATGTAATTGTGTTATTTCTCTGTGTGTGTATTTTTTTCTTTTGCCCGTCTAAGGGTCGCGAGTAAGAAGCGCGTGGTTATTCTGTATTCTCTTGCTCCTTTTTCCTTCTCGTTTTGCGGTGTATTCGGGGATTTCAATATGCATGCTTTTTTAATTTTGTCCACAAATGCTACGCGTATTTCGTTGTCCCTTTGTAATTTTACATTGTTGTTTTTGTAATATATACCTGTTATCTCATATGGCCCCTCGAATTGGTTGTCGTATTTCCCTTTGGACAGTTCTTTTAATACATATACCATTTCCCCTTCCATGAAGAACTTTGTATTGAGTTTCTTGTCGTAGTAGTATTTTGATTTGTACATATTTTGTGTCTGTGTCATTGCTGCTAGCGTTTGTAGTTGTGTGAGGTTCTCTGTTATTTGTTCTAGCAGTGCCGTATACGTATGTCCTTTTTCTGGCTGTTTAAAGCTTGAGGGAAGTTTTGCTCGTTGGCCGAATACTAATTCGTATGGGGAGTATCCTGTGCTCTCATGATCTGATGTGTTGTATGCCAGTGCGCACAGTGGTTATACTTCGTCGTGCATCCGTTCGATTGCGCCATTGCTTTGGGGGTGGTAAGCTGTGCTCCCAATTTTTTTGACTTTAAATAGTTTCGCAAATTCCTCCATGGTTTTATTCATGAAATGTGTCCCCCTATCCGATAATAATTTTTCTGGGGCTCCGAAGTACGCTATGAATTTGTCCGTTAAGGCTCTTACTGTTTCATCTGCTGTTACTTTCTGTACGGGGGCTAGTACTATGTATTTGGTTAGCCAGTCCTGTATTGATAAGATGTGTGTATTGTTGTGTGCCGATTGTTTGTTTATCGGTCCGTAAAAATCTATCGATATCTTTTCAAATGGTCTACTCGGAGTGTCCGTAATTATCATGACTTGTTTTTTTTTTTATTTGCACTAACTTTTTTGTTTGGCATGACGGGCAGCCGAGTATGTACTGTCTTACGTCTGGTCTCATATTTCGCCAATAGAAATCCTTTGCTATTTTGCTATATGATTTGTTAATACTACGATGCCTGCCAACAGCCGATTCATGATATTCTTTTATTAGCTTATACCTTTGATCTACCGGCAGTACCACTAATGTGCTTGTATATAAAGTAGCGCTCATTTTTATGTCTTTGAGGATTTCTTCGAATTGTTAGACCATGTATGTCCATTGGTTAAGATTCAGTATCGCTAGATCTCTTACCAGTCCAATTGTTTTTAGTTTGTTTACCATTACTAGCGATGTAAGGGCCATTACGCGTTTCTTTATGTCGGATTTCAGTGCTGTATCTTCAAAATGAGTTTTTGCGTACATCCGAATAACGCTTACTTTTCTTATTTTGGATAGCATGACGTCACCTACTGCTTTTGCCTAATTATTCATGACTGCTGGGTTTATATAGCCCCACTCGTTTAATGCGTCGATTGTATCTGTGCCCGGGACGTCGTCCGTTATTGTAACGAATGTGAGATTGTCGATATACCTGAATAAGTGATCTTCGACCTTTTTCATTTTTTGAAACAGGGTGGGTTCTGAGCCGTCCTGCGAGATCCATGGAGGTATGTTGCGTGGTAATCGTGTTTTCCATACCCTATATTTTTCCATTATGCCCATCTTATCCACGATTTTCTTTTCCTCGCTGTAGCTCTCATCACTTTTCTCTATCAGCTCTTTGTTTAGGCCCTGGTCATTATCTAGTGAGAGAGAGTCTCGTTTAGTATTGGTGTTTTGTGGTGGTGGAGGTTTAGGCGGGGGCATGCTGCGTTCTTCATCTGCCCACTCTCCTTCTTGCTCCCTCTCACTCTTTTCCTCGGTCTCTGTAGCCCATGCATCCTTTTCATTGTTCTCTTCATCCTGTTCGTTTACGGCGTGGTCGTTGCTATCTCCTTCGAAATTTCCCTCTGTGTTATCTCGAGGTTCCTGAGTATCGGGATCGTCGTTTTGATTCTCATTATTATATTTGGGTGAGTGATCACCGCTAGTTCCTTCCACGAGGGCTTGATAGTGTTGGTTTCTGAGATGTATGTGTTCAAATTCTTCGTCTTTCCCCCCCATGAATTGTTGGTGTACTATCTTATCGGGTGATACTTGTAGGTGTATACATATGTTTGCTTCATATTCTTGTGAAAATATAAAAGCACACTCTCTGTCGCCGAATTCATGGCTGTTATTTAATATTTGTTTGGTTCCTTTTGGGTCCTTACATTTATTTATCCATTCTGACCCGCATAGAATTTTTCTGAGCTTGTCTGTTGATTCTGTCAATCCGTATAGTTTTCCGTCAAGTTTTAGGCAATGGAACAGACAACTTTCGTCTCTAGGGACATCGATCATTATTAGCTGTCTGTAAGGTTCTGCGCATTGGGTCCCTGATACTCGAATCTTTGCATCCTCTTCTTCGTTCATTGCGGTTGATGTGCTATCGCTTTCCCATACATCGATTCTTATGCCCTCTTTTCCTTTGATATCTTTTTTATCAACGTCGATTGAGACCTTTGCTGGGAATCGATTGGTTGACTCATTAAATATTGACCTTAAATTGGTAATTTGACCTTTGTTATTATTATACTTATCGTTTCCGCCGTTGGGTACCTGTGTATCTGGTGGTTGTTGGCTCTCGTGTTCGTTCGGTGCCGTTCGGCTTTGTTCGGTCATTTCCGTCTCCCGCTCATCTATTTGCTGTCTACTTTTGTCTCTACTCTCTCTCTCTCTCTGGTCATGTACCCCTCCTTTATTTTCCGATTTCCCTTCGCTTTCTTTGTCTTTGTCAGATGTTTTTGTTGCTGCTGTCTCCCCTATTGCTTTCCTAGCTTTCCGCTCTCTATCTTTCTCCGCTCTTTCTGCTGCCTCGCTATTCCACGCTGGTTAGTAACCCCAATGTTTTTCTTGCTCAGTATCCCTCTGCGGTGCTGCCGGTGCGCGATAATAATTTCCTTCGAGTTGTGCGGTTGCTCGGCGGTGTTAGAAAAGTCTGCAATTTTCCTATGTAGAGTATCTAACTGTCGTTTACGGGTTCTGTGTTGTCTTTTCCCTGTTACAACCTTGTTGATAAATGGTGTGCTCGTCGATTTTACGCCTTTTCCATGTTTTTCTCTTTGCGCATGTACGCCAGTTTATAGTCCGCTGGTCCTTGCGACAGAATTTCTTCTTTTTCGTTTACCGCCGTAAGGGTGTTTTTATCTGCCTCATCTTTTCGTTTTTCCGTCATTTCCCGTTCTAATCCTGTGTCCGTACTACTGCAGTTGTTGGTACTTGATATCTGTTCGCTTTCTCCAATTTTTATGGGCTTCTTTTTAATTGCCTTCTCGTCTGGATCGTCTGAGTCAGACGTTTCGATTTTTACTTTCCTGTTCTTTCGTATTAGATTCCTCTGTCTCTTTGTACGCATTTTATATATTCGTGCTGGTGGTGCATTTATGTCTTCGTGATTGTCCCTTTCCTGTTTTTCCGCAAGCTTGTACAGCTCCCAGCGTGGTAGTTCTGGGTTTTCTCCCCCTTCTTTGAGTACTGGATTGCGAGAAAGAGCATCCGGTGCTTTATTTTTCTGTCCAGGTCTATAAACAATATCGAACTCATATCCACGGAGTTCTGCCTTCAATCTTGTGAATCTTAAGTCCGGTTTCTTTGATGTGTGGAAATGTTTGAGTGGTTATGACTGTAAATTTACGACCGAACAAATATGGCCTAAACTGCTCCTTGGCGTACACTATCGCCAATAATTCCTTGTCGTATGTTGGATATCGTAATTCACTGCCCTTTAAGCATCTGGATGCATATTCGCAAGGGTGATCTTTGCCTATCTCTCCCTGGATTAAAATTGCTCCGATGGCGTAGGTGGATGCGTCGGTTGTTAGGATAAAGTGTTCGTTCATATCTGGAGCCCTCAGCACTGGATCACTGCACAGAGCGTTTTTAAGTTTTATAAATGCATGTTCTTGTTCCTTTTCTCATTTAAATTCGGCTGTTTTTCTTGTAAGCTTTGAAAGAGGTTGGGCTACTTTTGCGTAATCCTTGATGAAGCGTCGATAGTACCCCGCCAACCCGACAAATTGTTTCATTTTCCTCGCATTTGTTGGTTTAGGAAAAATTTTTACTGCTTCAATTTTTTCCTGATTTGTTTTGATCTGGCCGTTGCCTACAATATGACCGAGCACTTTCGCTTCTTTTCTAAGGACTTGGCAATTTCTTGGCTTTATTGTGAGGTTTCCATCGGCTAGCCGTTTTAAGAGCCTTTTGAATCTTATCTCGTGTTGTTCCAAGTTTTCTGCGAATACCATGATGTCATCCATTTATACCTCTATCTCCCATCCTTGTAAGCCTGCTAGTACCAGTGTTATCACTCGCATGAATGTACTTGGCGAGTCTATGCATCCCATCGGCATTCGTTTATATTGGTAAGACCGTTTGGTCCTGACAACGCAGTTTTATGAGCGTCCTCCTCGTGAATCTCTACTTGGAAAAACCCGCTCTTCAGATCTACCACGGTTATATATTTTGCAGCTGCTAAATTTTTCAAAATTTTATTCTGGAATGGCAGTGGGTAGCACGTACCGACTGTTATTTCGTTCAATAGCCGGGAATCTGTTACGACCCTCCAGCGTTTTTCTTCGTTTGGTCCCACGTTTTTCGGGACAATCCACATATTTGAGTTGTATGGGGATGTCGATGGCTCAATTATTTGTTGCTGCAGTAGTTTATCCATTTCTACTTGCATCTGTTCCTTTAGTTTTATTGGATAGCGTACCCTTTTGGCAACTATTGGCTTCTCTGCTGCCGTTATTATTCGATGCTTAAGTAAGTTTGTAGCCTTTAGTGGCTTGCCGTCGAGGCCAAACACGAACGGATTGTACTCTATGAGATCCTGGATGTGGTTTAATTCCTCCATGTTGCAGCCAGATGTATCGACGATTTCTATTATTTTGCTTACTCGAGCTGCTATATCCGATTTCTTAATATCTTTGAAATTTTCTATGTTGTTCTTTATATCATCATTATTTTTACCTCTTACGGCATTTCTTTTTTTTATAATTTCATTATTTTTCACCTTTCCGTCTGAATTTTTAGTGTTAAAAAGCCCAATCATGGCTTCGTTTAACCCTTCAGGGTCGTCCCTAGCGATGCTGAATGGTTCCGCCCCTTGTCTGGTTTCACATTCGAAAACATTTACTTCTGGTACTGGTACGTTAATTTGTTTGTCTGTTATGTTTATAATTTCCGAATGTATTTTTAAATTTTTATTTTCTCCTCTGAAATTTCCAAATAAGATTTCCTCCTTTATATTTTGCAGAGGGACCCAGCCGACTTGTACGTGGCTGCTCTCATCTTTTATACGCGCAAATATTATTTTCCTCGATTTTGCGGGGATTTTAAAATATTCTGGTTTTAGTAATGGGATTCTTATGCCTTTTAATTCTAAATAATTTTCTTTGGCGCTTATGAGGCCATTATACAACTTAAAAGCGTCCCAGCCAATAATGCCTTCCATTTCTATCGGAAAGGTATCGGGGACTACGTGCAGATTCATTATTATACCGTTAAGAGGTATTTTAGTCGTCCATAACGTGCAGCGTGCTCCGTGTGTGACGCCAGTTGTTAGGACTTTTTCTCTGCTCTCTCTATGCGTGTCTGTAGTGAGACAGTATTCTTTTATAATTGATACTTCGGCACCAGTATCCGCGTAAAATTTTGCGCTATAAGATTGCAGCTGATTGCTGTTTAATATTACTGATGGTGGTGTGCTTCCAGTACTCTATATATTTACCTTGCGGAGAGGTAGGTTCATGCTTTCATGGATTTTTTCTTTACCAGCTAAAGGGCTACTAGTTGTAAATTCTGTTTCAATTCTTTTTTCTTTGTGAGCATTTTCAGCCGTTTGAGGAGCCTGTTTAGAGTCTGTTTCTAGCGATACTTAAATTGTTTCATTTCTCGTATACTTTTCTTTGCGTGATGTCTCGCTATCTTTACCTCCGATGCGTATATAATTTGACTCTGCTTGCTCCTCTCTTTCAGCTGACTCCGTTTCGTTTTTATGCTCTATCTCCTTCTCTATTCTCGGGGCCCGCTTGGCGCTTGGGGAGCACGACGAGCGTCCTGCGAGCTTAAATGTTCCGTGCTACGCGTGGATATTTTTTCATCAGGTACATCATTTGTTCCATTCGGAGGTCCTCTGTCGTTATAATTTTCATCCCTATTATAATTTCTGTTGTAATTATAATTTCCTCTATAATTATTGTAGTTACCGTACTGGTTGTTGTAATTGTTATTATTATTTTCTGAGTAATCAGCGTTTCTGTTGTAGTTATTATATCTGTTGTATCCTGTATTGTTGTAGAGGTTCCTTCTATAATCGTTGTTATAGTTTTGGCTATACGTGTTAGGGGGGTAATTATAATTATTCCGGAAGTTAAAATTTTCTTTCGTATTTTCCCTGTTATCATTGTTAAATTGTTCGCGTCCGTTGCTCTGATTTATTCTCCCATTCTCTGCGTATTTTACTAGTGTGTGGCATTCGCTTGTATAAAGCCTCCTGCGTTTGCAGTAATCGCAATTTTTATCCTTTAAGTTTTGTTTATCTTGTGATACCTGCACTGGTGGATCATTTGCTTTTATGTCTGGGTTTTGAATTCTCTTATTTGTTGCGTCTGCTACTAATTTTATACATATTTTTGTAGCGTGCTCCCCGTATTCATTGCAATATGAGCAATATTGATAGTCCCCTTTTATTTTATTTTTATCTGTTGTGTCGCGTACTTTTGCCTGCTCATGGCTGCTCGCACGATGGTCTGTATCTCTTGTTTCTGCTCTCGCTCAGTATATTTGGGCCTTGATTCGTGCTGGCATTATTTCTCGTAGGCTTAAGTCGCTTTCCATTTTCAGCGCGGCTACTATGGCTTTGCCTAACGTTTTCAGGTTAAGGCATGTTACCCTGTAGTTGTAAGGTAATTGTATTCCGTACGTATATTGCTTTATAGCTTCTTTTTCCGCGCTCTCCTTTAATGCGTGTCGTTGCCTGGGCGATAGTGTCGTGTCCGAATCGTATAGAGTTATTATTCTATCGTATAATTTTTGAACGCGCCTGCTGTATTCCTCTACTAATTCCCCTCTGTACTGTTTCACTACTTTTAATTTTGCTAATAACGTGTCAACGCTTCCGATGCTGCTGTACCTATTTTTCAATTCTACTAAGAATTCATCTACAGATGAGAACTGTGCCAAGCGTGGTATAAATTCGGCGGCTGCTTCTTTCAGCTTATTCGCTAGTGAGCTTATAAAAAATTTTTCATACACGGGGCTTACCGTCCACGATACCACTCTTACCATTTGTTCAAAAAGGGGTAGTTTAACGGAATTGCCGTCAAATATCGGTATGTTTGCTGCTAGGTGACTTAGTGATGACAGAGTGTTCTGAATTGGGCGTTCGTAATTAGGATTTCCTGTGTAAAGTGGGGGTACTGTAAATCAATCTTGGACGTTTAAGTAATTTCTATTTGCCCAACCTAACTCGTCTTCTTCTGCAGAATAAAGTGGTGCCGCTGTGTTCTGTCTATAATAATGATTGTCGTGGTTTGTATTGTGGGTGATGCCGTAGTTCCCGATTTCTTGCTCGCCTTGAGCTACTTGGGTTCGTATTTGTGTTTGATGCCGTGTAACTTCTCCGTACGTCTGTTGTGATAATTGATGTTTTGGTTGCGTAGGTGTAGGTATTCGATTTGTATATTGTTGCACCACTTATGCCGCTGCCTTTATTATTATATCATGTAGATTTGTGTCGTGTTTGGCTTGTGTTTTATCGCTATGTGGATTAGTGACTCGTCGATTTATGTCAGTTGTCGCGTATTCACGTTCGGTAAATGAAGTTAATTTTTCAAATATGGGGGGTCTATGTGTTTCTGAGTGGAATGGCGCATCAGTTTCGTTATCGCTTATGTCTTGTCTATGAGATAACTGTCCGCGTTTTATGCTTGGCGTTAATTTCCTTAACATTTTCATTATAAAAAGCTTCTGTTTTTTGCTGGCCTTATGCCACTCTGTTCATGTTTCCGGATCATCTTCTAGATTAATTTGTATTACTTCGTCATCTGTGTCAATTGGTCCTGTTTCGTGTATATCTGTGCACCTCACGGCTTCCTGTATTCCCCTTCCCAGTGTATTGTTTGTTTCTACGTCACTCATAGTGTTGCTCTTTAGTATCTTTTTTTTTGTAGTTCGTCTTATGCTCTTCTAGTTCGTATATATATTTTTCTAATCGTAAAACGTCGTCGTTTCTGTGTATTTTGTGTTAACCTGATAGATACGCGCGCTTTATCGAGTGTTAGTTGATAGTCTTTTTTGTTTGTTTTTGTTTTCGGTTGGCTACTCCTTGTATTTATTAACTAATTTAAAAAAAAATTTTGTATGGGGTGTTTATCCTTTGTATCGGTTCAATTCTTGTGCATGCAATTATGGGTTGCCGCTAAGGTCTTAGGATATTGCGATTTAGAAATAATATCGATGTATAAGTTTTTCTCTTTTAGGTGCGTATTTCCCTCGGGAGTTACGAGTATAGTATATACGAGTAATGAAAATTCACTTACCAGATCGCCGTGACGATGGTCAGCATGACGATAATCCTGTGCATACTTATTGGTCCCTTCTTTGATTCTTCCTCGAGTTGCTCAGCTTCTGCTTCCGCTCGTTGTTTCCTTCCCCTGTGCCGTGTATCCCGTGTTCTGTGGCTGTAGTCCGGGCTTGGCGTACCGTGCTTCTTCTCTTTATCTGTATTTTTCTGGGTTTGATGAACGGTAGCTGCCTCTAGTGTCCTGGTATATTGGTCCACTTGCTTGATGTGCAGTTTTTCCTTGTCTGGTATCCTTGCGGTATCGAAGATTTTTCTGATTATAGCTTACTGTTCTCCTGTACTTTTCCAATTTCCCTTATATTGTGGCACTTGACACGCTGAATTTGGCGTTTGGCACTTTTGACACTTTTTTTTTCTTTGCGACGAGAGATGTAATCTTTTTATTTTTTTTCATTAATTACGTTAATTAAGTCGAGAAAAAATAATTTAGAAAATTTTTTTTTTTTTTTTTGTTCCGCGAGACTAAGTGATTTCCGCGCACTTGACAGACCATTAAAAATTTTATCTGTATCCCACTTCTGACACCAGCTGTTACGTGGGATTTTCGGTGTGGGAATAAATAGAAGCGTGACGTGTTGTTACTTATGCTTTATTATAATTACTTGTCATTGAGGGAAGTTGTGCGTGTATTATCGTCTCGCGGACTTCGTCCTTACCCTCTCGTGTCTCTAGCTGATCTCTCTGTCCCTTCTCTCTACCTCTCTTCTCTATTCCCCTACCTTTCAGGCCCAAGCTAGCAGAGGCGCATGAACGCATAGCTATATGCTGTCATACGTAACAAAACATACAAGATGGCTCATATTGTTTTCATTAGTGGCACGTATATCGATATACTTCAAAGAATAAAAACTCGGATGTAGAGCCCATGTCTTTTAAAAAATGGCTTTACTTATTAAGAATCCTCAATAGTCTCATGATGTTTCTGACTCAAGTGCAGCAAGTTTTTTTTTATTTTATTGAAATGCTCTTTGTTATTTACAGTATACAAATACGCTATACATGCACTAGATACCATAAAGCTCTTAAACAAGAAAATCAAAAGTTACCATAAAATGCTTACTATCCACCATTCACAGAAAAACGAGAAAATGTATCACATCACAATGTTTGAGAATAATATTTTTATTACTAATAATAATGTGAAGAAAAACTATTGACTCATATAAATCAACAACAAACAATAACATTGAAAATTTGTATACTCGTAATAAACATTAAAATATTAATAACTCTGTTAAAAAACAATATCGGGATAGTTTAATTTTTTATTTTTTAGTAATTTATGTGAACATGTACTTTATAAAGTAAAAATAGTTGCAACACAGTAAATTGTAAAATATTAGTTATATTAATTTGTTTATGTTGCAATACTGAATTATATAACACATCTGGGTCAAAATTTAAAAAAAATTTATTTTCTTTGTTTTTATTATCTATAACGAGATCCATCAATTGAATTCAATCTAGTAATACTGGCGGCCAATTAAAACTTAAGACTGCCCTGGCGTTAAGTAACAAGTCTAAGAATGGTGTTCCTGTGTAATGTATGTATATGTTGGTACTTTACAGTCATACCAGCAAGACGAGTGGCAGGCGTACAGTCCCACGACTAGCACAGACAACCCGACAAAACAAGCTGGTAAAGGGTACTAAGGTGCCGCCATATAGCCTTCTCAGTGGTAGTAAGCCTAGATTAGTCAGTCCACAACGTCTTTCTTGTTCATGAGGCATACAGCCACATCAAATGTGGTCACCCAGACTTACCTAGGCCTCATCGTCCGGCTTCACCCACCGCAAGGCCTCCAACGCAAGCCTAGAAAAGGCCCTGCCACCCACAGCCTGGGACCATCCGTAAGTGAACCTGTGTTTGTATAGTAGGAGTGTGATGCATGTATCTAAGAAGCATGTTATAACCACCGCTTACTTCTATACACGACGGGTGCTAGTTTTTGTTGGCCCGCATCAAGCATTAAGGTGTCACATACGGTGGTAGCAGGAAGCGGAGGACAAGCAGGTCCGGCCTATGCATCCATATCGATGAAGACAAATGGCACGAGTCTCTAATCTACACAGCTACAGATTTACACGCCAACGCTGTACACGCCTCCCAACCGACGCTCCCGACCACCACCACAGAGAGTCACTCCAACTGCCCATCGTCACCTCGTATTTTCAAAGGATGCCCCTATCCGCCACCTGGGAAATGAAAAAACCAACAAAACCCCACCCAGAAGTTGTAGTAGTAGTAGTAGTAGTTTCTTTTTTTTTTTTTTTTTTTTTTTTTTTTGTGAAGGGAGGGAAAGTGCATTGAGGCACACCGCAGGGCCAGCGGTAATGTAAGACTCAAAGGATTTTTTTTATTAGACCACCCATACCCACTAAACCCCCCCATGCCGCGTGGCTTTTAATCCACCCTGGAATCGCGTTAGCATTACTTCAGAGTGGGGCGCAGGGAGACCATCACGTCTCACAGCATTAACGAGCTAGCTCGCCACCATTTGCTAGAGGTGCTGATCCTCTCGAGTCCTGAAAAGGACTTGGAGTCCCTGAGGACCAGCATCCTGTCTAGCGCTTCATAGTAGGCCGCTGACCTAGCAAGCACCACTATAAGCTTGTAGCTTTCCCTTGCTGATAGGTAAAAAAGCACTCAGCGCAGCGTGGGGCCACATTAGCCTGCTTTCTAACTTAAGGCCTCTTCGCCTTATTCGTTTCCTGCTTGGGCCTTCCTTCTGGCCTCTTCTAGCGCTTTTCTGAATAAAGGGCAGCTCCCACTACCTGCACCGTGCTTGTTTTCCGTTGTTAGGCAAACGAAGCACCGTTCGGGGCCTGGACACTCTTTTTTTCAGTGGTTTAAGCTTCCACACTGGAAGCAAACCTTGGACCTGTTTTCTTTCTTACAGTTGCCTGAGACGTGTCCATATCCCATTAATTTGTAACATCTTGTTACTTTAATTCTTCTTCGAATTCAGCAGCTTACGAAGCCAACTCGTAACCTGCCTTCCTCTTCTGCTTGGCTCGCAGTTGTTTCGTCCATCTTCATCAACGCCAGCCTCTGTCCTCTGGTATTTGGTTTTACGGGAGCTACTTCTGGCTCCTGGCTCTTAAGTCCAAAAGTCCTAGCAAAAGCCTCTTTCACCTCATCTACCTCTACAATAGCATCCAGGTCTCGGACCTCTAGTGTCACTTTTTTGTTGCTCATTTTGACGATACCCTGTCTGGCTACCGACTTTTCAATTTGCTGTGAGAATGCAATAGCATTCTCTACACCCTTAGCCTTACTAAGTATGTCTTCTTTTTCTGTAGTGACAACACTTTGGACTGCCACATTAGCCATCTTTACTACTACTGTTGTTGTCACATTCACTTTTTTCTTCTGGCTTGTTTTGTCATTCAGGAGAATCTCTTCTTGTTTGCCACTGTCTGTTTTTTTTTTTTTTTTTTTTTAAGATACGGTTTGCTGGCATTTCTCAGGGCTGTCCGATGGGCTCCCGTTTCTTTTACTTTGTTCTATTTTCTTTAGGGCAGTGTTCAGGGTTTTCTTCTGTACGTGTCGTCGGAAATTATCTTGCCTTTGTTTCTTTCACTTCATGGATTAAAATGACACCTTCCAAGAGTTTGCGAACACTTGTTCTTCAGAAAGAAAGCCTTTTCTTATTGCCTCTGCCTTTTCAAGGTGTTTAAGCGTGGCTTTGAGCCCATTTTTAACAGCGTTTGCTGTGTTACCATACTTACCGTTGATTGCTTGTAGCGTATCTGTAATATCTTTCGTTGCTGATTGGACTTTATCAGCCACTTGCTGTCGCTTTACTCTAAGCTTAGCACCATTTTCTTTTTAACAGGCAAGCTTCCCCTGGGTCTGGTGGCTAAATACTGACACGTTGCTGTCCTCGGTGTCGTTGGTGCCTATGCTCGACAGGCTTTCGCTTTATCTTTTGTCTGTGAAAAAGCTACTTGCTCAGACCGGCTGGGAGTCGGCACTCTCCCTCAGTCCCACCCGTGGAGACTGCCTTGTCGTTGAGTAACAAGTCTAAGAATGGTGTTCGTGTGTAATATATGTATATATCGGTACTTTACAGTTACCCAACGAAACGAGCGGCAGGTGTACAGTCCCACGACTGGCGCAGACAACCCGACAAAACGAGCTGACGTAAGGCACAGAAGTGCCGTCGTATAGCCTTCTCAGCAGTAGTAAGCCTAGATTAGTCAGCCCGCCATGTCTTTTTTGTTCATGAGGCGTACAGCCATATCAGATGTGGTTACCCAGACTTACCTGGGCCTCATCGTCCGGCTTCGCCCATCACCAGGCCTCCAACGCAAGCCTAGTGAAGGCCCTGCCACCCACAGCCCGGGATAATCCGTAAGTAAACCTGTGTTTGTATAGTGGGAGTGTGATGCATGTATCTGAGAAGCATGCTATAACCGTTGCTTACTTCTGTACACGACGGCTGCTAGTTTTTGTTGGCCCGCATCAAGCATTAAGGCGCCACCCACGGCTGCAGCAGAAAGCGAAGAACAAGGAGCACAAGCTGGGCAACTCCATGCATCCACATCGATGAAGACAGAGGGCATGAGTCCTCCGTCCACACTGATACAGATTTACACGCCAAGGCCGTACACGTCCCCCAATCGACGCCCACGATAACCGCCACAGAAAGCCACCCCAACCGCCCATCGTCTCCTTATATAATAAGAGAATGCCCCTATCCGCCACCCGGGGAAGTGCCCGGTATGAAGAAACTAGGAAAACCCTATGTGGGAGTAGTCGTAGTAGTTTTTTTTTTTTTTTTTTTTTTTTTTTTTTGCTGGGAGGGAAAATGCATTGAGGCACACCGCAGAAACAGCGGTAGTGTGGGACTCGCTGGATTTTTTTTATGAAACCACCTATACCCACTAAACCCTCCCCCTCTTCATGCCGCGTGGTTTTGTTTCACACTGTGACCGCGTTAGCATTACTTCAGGGTGGAGCCACCAGGGAGATCATCGTATCTCACAGCATTAGATGGCAAGCTTGCCACCAGTTGCTAGAGGTGCCAATCCTCTCGAGTCCTGGAATGGACTCGGGGACCCTGAGGATCGGCACCCTTGTTCTAGTGCTTGACTGATTCTTTCCTGTGCTGATTAGTATAGATACTTAGCGCAGCTTAGGTTTACATCAAATTTCTCAGGGGCCCCCTCTCTCTGCCCGGCGGCTCTCTCCTCCTTTATCTTCTGCCAAATGACGAACCCGACGAAGCCATCCACTACCCTCCATCCCTCTTCAGTGCGTAGCATCTTAGAGATAATGGTTTCAGGAGTAGGGGCCATGCTGAGCCAGTCCATCAGCTGCTGGCGCTCTCGATACCATCTCTCACACACGAAAAACGTATGTTTGACGGGATCATCTAGCGCAGGGCACTAAGTGCATCTGGGTGATGCCTTCACCGCCATGCGGTAAAGATAGGCATTAAACTGGCCATGCCCGGAGAGGAACTGGGTGAGGTAGTAGTTTACCCCTCTGTGTCCCCTCTCCACCAGTGGTCGCAGGTGCAGTATCAAACGGTGCGTCCATCTTCCAACACTAGCCCGATCCCACTCCTGTTGCCACGTCGTCAACGTTTTTTCCCGCCTGTCGCTATCGCTTTTGTCGCCGGAGCCCAGGAAATTCCTTCGCCGCTCCTGCGCAAGCAACACGATGGGAATCGTTCGTGATATCACCATAGTAGTAGCGGAGGAGACCGTGTGGTTGGCACACGCGATTTTAAAGGATCCGATGCGCTGTACCGAAGTTCAACGCTCTCGGACATCCTTCCTCGCGAGTGCGTCCGCCCATACCTCTGCGCCGTACAGCAGGATCGAGTTGGAGACCGACGAAAGGAGCCGTCTTTTGGCTTCCCGTGGGCCTCCAACGTTCGGCATTAACCGTGAAAGTGCCCCAGAGATCCTAGCGGCTTTATCGGCTGCCCTCCTGATGTGCTCCCCGAAGGTGAGTCGTGAATCGATCCATACTCCGAGGTAGCGCACCACCGAACTTGCGCAGATCACTTCACCTGCAACGCTCAGGCGAAAGTTTTCTCCGAACTATCTCTGCCTGGTGAGGATGACCATCTCCGTTTTTCCTACAGCTAGCTCAAAACCGTGATCCCGGAGCCACTTCGACACTATCGCGACCGCCCACCATATTTTGCGCTCGGCCTCCTCTCGCGATCTCGCCGTGACGTACAATACTATGTCGTCAGCAAAGCCCGCCAGCTTGACCCCCGGGGGCATTTCAAGGCGCAAAATTTCGTCATAGACCAGGTTCCAGAGATCGGGGCTAAGGGCAGATCTCTGGGTGACCCCCGATGTCAGACGCCTCTCTCTTGGTCCATCTTTCGTGTCATACCTGAGTACTCGATCCTGGAGGTAACTGTCCAGGATTTTTCACAGGTAGTCCGGTACATTCTGACGCTTAAGGGCCCTTATTATGTCGGACCATTTCGCCGAGTTAAAGGCATTCTTTACGTCAAGAGCCGCCAGGATACAGACGCTCCTCGTCTTATGAGAGGATTTCATGCTTCCCTGACCGACTCGAGAACCTCAGCCACAGCCATAATCTTCGTTCGCCCCTTTCGGAACCCGTACTGATTTTCTGATAGGCTGACTTCCCCTCTTAAGCGGGTTCTTATCAGCCTCTCTAGCATTTTTCCAGCATTGTTTAACATTCTTAAGGGCCGAAATAACGACGGGACCAGGGGGGGTGGTTTGCCCTTGTCCAGAAGAACAAGCCTTTGGATCTTCCACCGCTTGCTGAACAGTTCAACGCGCAGGCACACATAAAAAATGTCCAACAAAACGTGTGGCTTCTCCGCAGTTATGATTTTGAGGACCTCGGACGGCACCCCGTTTGGACCAGGGGCCTTTCGTCCCGGCGTCTCCGATGCCACCGACCTCAATTCATCAAGGGAAAAAAGAGGTACTTGTCCTAGACTTATGTCCTCCCGCCTCCTATCGGGATGCTGCGGAAAGAGGCAAGAGACCACTCTCTCCAAGAAGGAAGGTTCCATCAGCGGCGTCGGGTCCGTACCGTGAAGTTTTTTTAACGCGATCCGGTAGCCCAGTCCTCACGTGTCCTTATTTACCTCGGCGATGAGCTCGCGCCAGCATCGGTTCTTGCTCACCGATGATCGTTCCCCGGTTACCAGGTCGCCTGAACGTTGCTGAACCACCAGAGTTCATGACGATGAGATCCAGCCTTGCAGCCATCTCTAGCACCGCCCACCCTCTAGGGTTGGTTTTTGGCTTCCCCCAAGCGATGGCCTTGGAGTTATAGTCGCCGGCCAGGTATACATCACCACTTTTCCTGCATACTCGAACGGCATCCTCAAGTTCAGCAAGCCGTTCTCTGAAGACACCAATCGAAATGTTAGGGGATATATAGCAACTCACATAGAAAGCACTGCCACACCTAATCCACACGAACCCGTCTCCACCTCCGATATCGGATACGGAGAACTTGTCCCTGCGAATCAGGATGGTCACGCCTCTGATCCTGTCACAATACCAGCCTCGGCCCGGTAACGTGCGGGATGACTCATTTATACAGAGCATATCCACACCCCGGGCACGAGAGAACTGGACCAGCAGTTCGTGCGCGAGCACGGTCCTATCCAGGTTTACCGGCAGAATCACCGCCATTTCCGTTGAGCCGTCCCTGCAGGCGCCTGAGGCGCCCGACACCCAGCAGTCCCAGCGACATGTCTGGTGTACGGTTTCAGGACAACGTTTTCGCACAGGAAACAGCTCACTTCTTTTTTAAAGCAGTTTCGTGCTACGTGTCTCTTTTCACCGCACCTCCAGCATGCCCCGGTCCTGTCAGATCCGACATTCTGCCTCGCAATGTGCCCGAAAGTTGTGGTAGTAGTGGGAGTAGTGGTAGTAGTGATGGTAGTGGCAGTAGTAGTAGTAGTTTTTTTTTTTTTTTTCTTTTTTCGTGGAGGGAAGGAAAATGCATTGAGGCACACTGTAAAGACAGCGGTAGTGTGAGACTCGGTGGATTTTTTTTTATTAGACCACCCAACCCTACTAGGCCCCCCCCCACATGCCGCGTGGCTTTTGATCCACCCCGGAACCTTGTTAGTATTACTTCAGGGTAGAGCCACCAGGGAGATCATCGTATCTCACAGCATTAACGAGCTAACTCGCCACCATTTGCCAGAGGTGCTGATGCTCTCGAGTCCTGAAAAGGACTCGGGGTCCCTGAGGACCAGCACCCTTTCTAGCGCTCCATAGCAGGTCGCTAACCTAGCAGGCACCACCATAAGCTTGATGCTTTCCCTTGCTGATAGGTAAAAAAGTTTCCAGCGCAGCGTGGGTTCACATTAGCCTGCCTTTGACCTTAAGGCCTTTTTGCCTTATTTTTGTCCTGCTTGGGCCTTACCCCTGGCCTCTTCTAGCGCTTTTTTGAATGAAGGGTAGCTTCCACTGCCTGCTTCGTGCTTGTTGTCCGTCGTTGGGCAAAGGAAGCACCGTGCTGGGCCTGGACACTCTTTTTTCGGGTGGTTTGAGCTTCCACACCGAAAGCAAAGCTTTGATCTGTTTTCTTCTCTACAGTTGCCTGAGACGTGTCTATATCCGAGGCATGTGTAACGTCTTGTCATTTCAATTCTTCTTCGTATTCGGCAGCTTACGAAGCCAACTCGTAACCTGCTTTTCTCTTCTACTTTTCTGGCAGTTGCTTCGTTCACCTTTATCAACGCCAGCTTCTGTCCTTTGGCATTTGGCTTTAAGAGAGCTACTTCTGGTTCCTGGCTCTTAAGTCCAAAAGTACTAGCGAAAGCCTCTTTGACCTTATCTTTCTCTACAATAGCATCTAGGTCTCGGACCTCTAATGTCACTTTTTTGTTGCTCATTTTGACAGTACAATGTCTGGCTACTAACTTTTCAATTTGATGTAAGAATGCAATAGCATTCATCACACCTTTGGCCTTAATAAGTATGTCTCTTTTTTTTGTAGTGATAACACTTTGGACTGCCGCATTAGCCTTATTAGGGTCAAAGTTCGCCTTCTTCGTCCTCAGCACCTTTGCAAAGGTCTGCATTTTGGCCATCTTCACTACTACTCTTGTTGTCGCATCCACTTTTTTCTTCTGGCAGGTTTTTTCATTCAGGAGAATTTCTTGTTGTTGGTAGTAGTAGTAGTAGTAGTAGTAGTAGTGGTTTTTTTTTTTTTTTTTTTTTTTTTTTTTTTTGTGGAGGGAGGGGAAATGCATTGAGGCACACCGCAGGGACAGCGGTAGTGTGGGACTCGGTGGATTTTTTTATTAGACCACCCATACCCACTAAAACCCCCCCCATGCCGCGTGGCTTTTGATCCACCCCGGAACCGCGTTAGCATTACTTCGGGGTGGAGCCACCAGGGAGACCATCGCGTCTCACAGCATTAACGAGCTAACTCGCCACCATTTGCTAGAGGTGCTGATGCTCTCGAGTCCTGAAAAGGACTCGGGGTCCCTGAGGACCAGCACCTTGTCTAGCGCTTCATAGTAGGCCGCCTACTCAGCCAGCACCACTATTAGCTCAATGCTTTCCCTTGCTGATAGGTAAGAAGTACCCAGTGCAGCGTGGGTCCACATAAGCCTGTCTTTCAACTTAAGGCCTTTCTGCCTTATTTTGATCCTGCTTGGGCCTTATCCCTGGCCTCTTTCAGGGCTCTTCTGAATAAAGGGCAGCTTCCGCTGCCTGCTTCGTGCTTGTTGTCCGTTGTTGGGCAAAGGAAGCACCGTGCTGGGCCTGTACACTCTTTCTTCCGGTGGTTTGAGCTTCCACACCGAAAGCACAGCTTGGATCTGTTTTCGTTCTCACAGTTGCCCGAGACGTGTCCATATCCCAGGCATTTGTAACATCTTATTACTTTAATTCTTCTTCGTATTCGGCAGCTTACGAAGCCAACTCGTGACCTGCCTTCCTCTTCTACTTGTCTGGCAGTTGTTTCGTCCACCTTGATTAAAGCCAGCCTCTGTCCTCTGGCATTTGGCTTTAAGAGAGTAACTTCTGGCTCCTGGCTCTTAAGTCCAAAAGTCTTAGCGAAAGCCTTTTTGACCTCGTCTTCCTCAACAATGGCATCCAGGTCTCGGACCTCTAAAGTCACTTTTCTGCTGCTTATTTTGACAGTACCTTGTCCGGCTACCGACTTTTCAATTTGCTGTGAGAATGCAGTAGCATTCTCTACACCTTTGGCCTTAATAAGTATGTCTCCTTTTTTTGTAGTGACAACACTTTGGATTGACACGTCAGTCTTATCGGGGTCAAAATTCGCCTTCATCGTCTTTAGCACCGTTGCAAAGGTTTGTCCTCCAGCCATCTTCACTACTACTGTTGTTGTGGCGTCTACTTTTTTCTTCTGGTTTGTTTTGTCATTCAGGGGAATTTCTTCTTGTTTGCCACTAACTGTTTTCTTTTTTTTTAAAGACATAATATGCTGGCGTTTCTCAGGGCTGTCCGATGGGCTCCTGTTTCGTTTACTACGTTCTATTTGTTTTAGGGCAGTGTTCAAGGTCTTTTTCTGAACATGCCGTCGAAAATTATCTCGCCTTTTTTCCCTCCACTGCAGCGATTCAAATGACGACTTCCAAGCGTTAACGTACGTTTCTTCTTCGTAAAGAAAGCCTTTTCTTAGCACCTCTGCCTCTTGGAGGTGTTCTAGCGCGGCTTTTAGCCCGTTCTTAACAGCGTTCGCTGTGTTGCCGTACTTATCGTTAATTAATTGTAGCGTCTCTGTTATATCTTTCGTTGCTGATTGAACTTTATCAGCCACTTGCTGTCGCTTAACACTTAGCTTAGCACCATCTTCTTCAAAAGAGGCAAGCTCCTCCCTTGTCTGGTTGCTGAATACTGACACGTTGCTGTCCTCGGTGTCGTTAGTGCCTATACTCGACAGGCTTCCTCTTCGTCCTTTGTCCGTTAGAAAAGGCCATGGAACATTTAGCAGTCCCTGTTGGCCATGAGACACGTCTTTGTGGCCCCCCCCAGAATCCGTGGGGCCTGCGTCAGTCACCCGGGCTTTCACCGGATCGGAACTGACGGCGGATTCCCTCAGAGAGGTTACCGCCTGGGGTACCTGTTTGACATTGACGTTCTTCATTTTGGCATCTTTTTAGTTTCGTACTGACCCGCGAAGGCCAGCACTACCCTTTTTTTCCTAGAAATAAGCATTTGGAAAGGGTTAAAACCAGGGCAGCAGCCCTCTCTGTTATCAGAGAGAGATGCTACTTGCTCGGGCCGGCCGGGAGTCGCCACTCTCCCTCAGTCCCACCCGCGGAGACTGCCCTGGCGTTGAGTAACAAGTGTAAGAAGGGTGTTCGTGTGTAATGTATGTATTTGTTGGTACACAACGGTCATCCCAGGGAGACGAGCGGCAGGCGTACAGTCCCGAGACCACGCAGACAACCCAACAAAACGGGCTGGCGTAAGGCACTAAGGTGCCGCCATATAGCCTCCTCAGTGGTAGTAAGCCTAGATTAGTCGGCCCACCACGTCTTTTTTGTTCATGAGGCGTACAGCCATATCAGATGTGGTTACCCAGACTTACCCGGGCCTCATCATCCGGCTTCACCCGTGGCCGGGCCCCCAACGCAAGCCCGGAAAAGGACCCGCCACACGCAACCCAGAACAATCCGTAAGTGTCCCTGTGTTTGTTTAGTAAGAGTGTGTGATGCATGTATCTGAGAAGAATGTTTTAACCGCCGCTTACTTCTATACACGACGGGTGCTAGTTTTTGTTGGCCCGCATCAAGCAATGGAGTGCCACCCACGGAAGCAGCAAAAAGCGAAGAACACGGAGCACAAGTAGAGCCGGCCCATACATCCACACCGATGGAGGCATGGGGCACTAGTCCCCCGTCCACATCGCCGCAGATACACACGCCAGCGCCACACACGCCCCCCGATCCACGCCCCCGACAACCACCATAGAGAGCCACCCCAGCTGCCCATCGTCACCTCTTATTTCAAGAGGATGCCCCTATCCGCCACCCGGGGAAGCGCCCGGTATGGAGAAACTAGCGAAAACCCCACCCGGGAGTAGTAGTAGTGGTAGTAGTGGTAGTAGTGGTAGTACTACCACTACTAATCACATTCTCCTTTTCCGCTTGCTCCTGCCGTATCTGAATGTATTTTATCATCACCACTAATATCTTCGTATATCGGTTGATTTAATCCACTTGTCGGTGGTTGTGGATTTTCTTTTGCAAACAAAAATGAAAAAAATTAGAACTGATCAATTAATGTAGTAATAGAGTCTGCTAACCACTCATAGTGGTCGATGTACATTCCGTGATTGTATCAGCATTAAAAAGTAATTCGTCGTGAAGTGTACTATCATGCATTTGCCATATCACTAGGTATAACTAAATTTTTAATGACTGAAAGTAAACGATAGCAATAATTTCAAGGTACACTTATGGTAACAGTGCACATTTTCTTTGCCAAGTGGTGATTATGGTGGACAAATTTTTGAATAGCTTTTACAACATTTTTGTAAACGACTGTATTATAACAAAGACCACGTTTTAACGTGTCACTGACGGTTCTTATTCAACAATGTAAAACAAGAAAACACAGTGTTTTGAGTAATATATTGATCGATAATGATTGAAAATTACTACAAACACTTTGCTTTTAAAATTGTAAAACAAAAGTTGTCCTATATCACATAATAATCAGTTGCCTCCTTATTTTTTTAGGAATGAGCTGATTCTTTTGTATAGAGTATCCATCACTATGATTTTTCAAGAATTTGAGAAAAACAGTTGTAAAACAATCGTAACCTCATATTACATGGTTGGTATTCGACGTCTTACTTTCAGGAATGTGCTTACTTTTGTTCATAGAGTGTCGATGTGCTATGTTGACGCGTAGCTCGCTAAAACGACTTGATTGGTCGTGCGATCTACCTCTGATCTTATATTCATAGTGTACTATATTGCTATGTATGATTATTTTTATACTTAGCGTTTTTATCGTCGCAGTTACAAGTCGATCATAACACTTTCAAGAATGTGCTGACTTGAGGTAATCCAATAATTTAACTGAACGTGCGTAGTCGAGTCTCCGCACACCGCTTGTGAGATTACGATCGTTTTGGGCAAGCTCAGTAGTATACAGAGGATCGGCTCGTACGCTTGATCGGTTTGTTTCGGAGATTCCCGCGCAACTCACGTGACTTTGAGGGTTTTGGAAAAGAGCTAGCGCAATGGTGTGGTGGCAAGTCATACGACTAATCAGTATACTTTAGTACTTCGTGCATTAATCAAAAATTTGTGAACGGCTTTGTACAGTCAGCGCTAAGATCATTGGTTCAAAATATAAAGTTGATTAGCCACTGCAGCGGAAAACTGTGTTCCAGCCATGACTGTGCTATCTGTGTTAGTCTAGAAGTAACGCTCAGGTTTCGTTAATTAATAAAGTGATCATAAGGAAAGTGTGGGTAAAGTGTCAGAAAGTCACTGATTGGCTTCACCATTTTTGGGGACTAATTGGAACAATTACAATCTAAGAGTGATGTGTGAATCTGTGTTTTCCTCTCTTCTACTTTCATCAATCATGCAGTCTCCAAAAATAGCGTCTTCGGTTACACTTTCCTTGCACGTACTGTACAATCATCTTACATTATAATTCTTAGTGTGTAATAGGATATCTATCATATTATACCGCGTTGCTCTTCGCGTCTCCAAGATTTTGTATGTCTCTCTCTCTCTTTCTCTCCAACATCTCTCTCTTTCTCTCTTTCCGCGACGTTTAGATTTTGCATGTTCTCCCCTCCGTTTGAAAGTTTTTCATACTCCCACTTCACAAATACTTACATGCAATACTTTGGCTTTGTCAAAGCAGACCCTACCCGAGTGGTGAGGGTTTGTTTTGACGGGCCAAAGTTTTGCAACAACTACTCATGTCATGAAAATATATATTTTGATCATTGAAAATTACATAGTACTAAAATAGTATAAACGAAAAAGAAGTATCACGTGGCCTACACTTTACACTTATTAAAAATACTCAATTTTACAGTTCGTAAATGTGAATATATTGGTATGTATTTTACGTATATAAATTTAATTTAATAAGTCAAAATAACTTGTACTTTCAATAAATAACTTATAGAATTTGTTGCATAAATATTTTTTAAGTGTAAAGTGTGTCTATTTGCCTCATGGGTAGCCTGGAAAAATAGACTGATAACAATGCGTGGCACGTTATAATGATGTTGGGAAGACTAAATGTGGGACTTCCAAATTTTGCCGTTACGTCAAAATTACGTAAGAAACGAACAAATTTAACCTTATTTTGTGGGGAGGCCATTTTTAAACAACTTTTTCTTGTGGGAGGACTGTGGGGGTTCGTGTATTATATTAATTAGTATACATATACACGTAGAAATTGACGTTTATTTTTTAAGTACAATCGAAGTCTCAGATTGAAATTATTTTTCTTTAGATAAGAAGTCTAGAAGGTAATTTGCTTAGATGTCATTTTTAAGAGATGATTTATTTATTTTTTGTAAAGTGTCTTCCAGCCTCTTCAGTAGTTCTATTATAAGTTAATTCACACAATCATAAATTTTTTGAATATTGTATTCTGTTAACAAGTCTTTGGTTTTCATCCGTTAAGTGATACAAGTTGAATCACGTTATTACAGTATGTTCAGAACAATTAGGTGCATAAATTTTATTCTTATACTTGTCACGTTAAAACAATGGGGGGGCTGTGGGTGGTCCGAAAAAGTATGTGGGGGCTGTGAGGGGCGTGGGGTGGCTGACTGTGGTACCAGCATATTTTTAACTATGTCTCAATCACGTATAAAACAGTCGAATTTTACCTTATTTTGTGCGGGCTATTTATAACAAAGTTTTTTCGGGGAAGTGTGGGGGGGGACTGGTGACTGCCCCACACGAAACAACTATATACTATATTCAGACAATATATATATATATATATATATATGTGTGTGTGTGTGTGTGTGTGTGTGTGTGCGTGCAGGAGCGCACGCGTGTGTATGTACATACCCACTCTCTCTTGTTTGTACCTCTGTGCGCTGGTCGAGCTCGCTAAGCAGCGACGGCGTGATGGGGATATAGCGGCCTCTTGGTGACTGCTGCTTTTTTCTCCGTCAATATCTCATTTGCATAATCACATGAACATTGTCTGAAGCGTTTTTCTCAAGATTTTACACTCATCAAAATCGAACAAAAGATCAATTCTGATGCAATTTTTCGTGCTCTTTCGATTGGTGCAAACCGTTTATCGCTACGTCCTTCCGTTCTCGAGTGATGAGCATTTTTTGTGAAATTCCACAAAGAAACGTTGTCCTTGCGATAAAGTCTAATGTTGACAGCATTTTTACTATTTTTATCGTGTTAAGAGTGGTTGATTACGTAATAAAATTTAATACTTAACCGAACACCTTTTTTGGAGACTTTAGACTTGCGTTTATTAGGCAATAGGAGAGTTAAGATATGAGTTGATAAAGCATACATCGATAGTAGAAATAAACCGTACTTTAAAAAAACTGAGTTTTTGGGAATATAGTGAAATCTATTTAAGAAACAAAAGCCATGCTCTGAATTTTCACTTATTATCTACAGAACTAGTTACTACCAGTAATGATAAATAATGTGCGTATTAGAGATGACAGTCTACGTACAAATGATGTGAGTATAATTACAAATTGTGATGTCATACGTAAACGTGATGCCAGTGTAGACAATCAGAGAATCGTAAGACAAAGTGATGCAAGTAAACCAATAAGTATAACTAAAAACAACGTCCAATGGTGGTACTGTCATACTTTGAATTTATTAAAAAACAAAACGACTTTTCGGCCGTTTGGACAACGTCCGGCCCTCATCAGGTACAAAAATCTATGAGTAACAAAATTCTTAGCAATACAAATTTAAGTAAAATATAATAAACGCAAATTAAGTTACATGTATAACATACCTCTGACTCTTACGAAATGGATGTAAAATCGTAATGTAGTCAGAGTTTCAAGCTAAGTTGCTTTTATACCCTGCACATATACAAATGACATAGTACACGCACGTAATACAATCGAATAAGAATCGCAAGCAGTTCCTTGAGACGCACACAATAAATTAGAACCCTTATATACAGTTTAAACAATAAATTAAAATCGATCTTTTCACTTGGAAAAGATGTAACTGAGCCACTCGATAAAAAAAATGTTGTTTACCACATACCACGTACGAATTGCAACTGCTGTTATGTTGGTCAAACATCGAGAGCTGTAAAGTTAAGAATGACAGATCACAAAAGAGACATCGAGAAAAAAAAAAAAAAAAAAAAAAAGAATACATCGGTACTATCACCACATAGCATTGAATTTACACAGAATTTTAATTTTGATAATATTAAAATTTTAGACATAGAACAAAATTACAAAAAGCGCCTTTTTTTTGAAATGTTAAATATACATTACTTTAATAATAATATTAATAGACAACATGATACAGAAAAATTGAAAGATTGTTATAGGTCTCTCGTTATGTCAATTAAGAAAGGTGACTAACTTTATATACATGATTTGAGGACCCCTTTCATTCATAGTATTAGGAAAACATGAACTGTTTATGTGCGTCTCAAGAAACTGCTTGCGATTCTTATTCGATTGTATTACGTGCGTGTACTATGTCATTTGTATATGTGCAGGGTATAAAAGCAACTTAGCTTGAAACTCTGACTACATTACGATTTTATATCCCTTTCGTAAGAGTCAGAGGTATGTTATACATGTAACTTAATTTGCGTTTATTATATTTTACTTAAATTTGTATTGCAAAGAATTTTGTTACTCATAGATTTTTGTACCTGATGAGGGCCGGGACGTTGTCCAAACGGCTGAAACGTCGTTTTGTTTTTTAATAAATTCAAAATATGACAGTACCACCATTGGACGTTGTTTTTAATTATTTACCAACTGTCATTAGACGTTTTATTTGAATAAGTATAACTTTTATTATGAGTGGAAACAGTGGAAATAGCAGTGATTTCAGCACCACAAGTCTTAGAAATCAAACCGAAATTTATGCAAACAAAAGTGATCATCAAAATAATCAGTATGATTTATCACTCAGAGATCGTTTCCACATACATAGTAATACATTATTTATGTATTCTTCGAGTGTGGATCAGCATCTCCTAATTTTTCAGTTCATTCACCTTGAAAACGAAAAAAACAACTATTTAAGGAAACTGTCAGGACTATGTCAAAAATACTCAAGATAGATAATGTCCGCATTACTTATGCAAAGAAGAAAAGCTCTGAGATGACAGAGTCTACTTTAGCTAAAAACTTTCAAGAGCATATCTTTTCTGTTCAATTATTTCCCAGCAGCAAAATTTTTTTCGGAGAAGAATTGGGTCAAGGTGATCAAGCCATAGTTAAAAAAGGCACTTACTTGTTTAATACAGTTGCTTTTAAAACTATTTTAAAATTTTCTCATACTAACTATATTTTAAGAGTAAGCCAACTGCTGGACAGCATTAGACATCAAAATATATTACAGGTATAATGGGTGTTAGTTACAAGTGGGATCCAGTATCACTTGGTACTTGAATATTTTGATTCTTCTCCATCATTTGACGCCACATTAAATCGAAGTATGTTGCGAAAGTTTTTATTAGTTCCTGAAAACAAAAAAATTAGCATTGCATGTGTATGCAGTAATCAAGTACTTGCACACTTAGCCCAGTCTTATATTATATAGAGATATACATAGAGATTTGAATTGCTAGCATATGACTTAGATCTAGGTAACAGCAAAATTCTTGATGGGGATCTATTAACTACTTCTTCCAATTACTGTGGAACTCTTGTTGACATACTTCCTGAAGTGATCATCGATAGAGCCGAGGCAACAACTTGCAGTGACATTTGGTCATTGGGATGCACATTACTCGAATTGAATAGTGAGAGAGAAATGTGGAGTCATAAAAGCTACAATAATGTTGATGCTTGATCAGATACGAATATTTTTAGAAAGTACTGAGCCACATTTAGATGGTGTACTTATTTGCTTTAAAAAAAAATTATTCAGTATTTTAGTGACACTCCTTCAACATGACTTTATATTCAAAAATTAGTAGCTCAACTTCATGAGCAACTCACAATATGGTTATGACACCATTGATTTTTGGTTTTTTTTTTCAAAATAAGTTAAAAAGCGTTTCAGTTACCGTTACCTTTCTTGGTGTATGATACACACTTTACTATAATTAATGTACTACTTCAATACATCTTCTTATTTGTTATTTTTAGCTTCATTTTACAATAAAGGTTGTGTTATAGTAATAATAATGAAAGTAACGGTAAAACCTTTTATTTTTGTTAGTGTCACATGATTATTAGTAATTATTTCTCTGTTGTTTGGTGATATCATGATTCCAAAATTTGTGCTCACAAGTATTTTAAGTTCCATTCTTAATAAGAAACTTTTAAAATGTTACTAAAGTTCAAAGCTTTGTTGATAGACATAGTACAAATGTTTGTAATATCTATGTTTAATGATTGATTTAAGTATATAATTTAACTGAAAATAAAAATTTTTTTATAAAGTTTGCTATAAATATTAATTTTGTGTATTATTTACGTACATTTACGAATGTCGGTAATAGAAAAAAGCTTTGTAAATGAGTAAAATTCTACCATTTATTTAAAAAACTCAAAAAAATACTGAATTTCTATATAAATTCTACGGAAAAAGCTGGGGCAGTCGTGCAAACCACGGATTACATATCTACTCGTTTAGAATTACTCGAACGATACTGGGCAAAGTTCGAAGAGCGACATGAGCAGTTGGTCGTGTTTCAAAAAGAACTTAAAAATGAGGCCTATTTTGTCGATGACCTTTACACTACTGGTGAAGTTGAATATTCAAGCTCGCGTGCGAGATTACGTGGCAAGCTTGTGGAACTTAATCCGCAACCCCCGCAGCAAGACCCACCGCCTCCACAGACTATCGTGCAAAATTTTAATGCTACTGCTTCGCGCTTAACTCTTCCAAATATTTCATTGCCCACTTTCTCCGGCAAATAAGAAGAATGGGAAAGTTTCAAACACCGTTTTAGCTCTTTAATAAAAAATAAGGCCGATATTTCGCGTGTTGAGAAGCTGCAACACTTATTTTATGCTGTTCAAGGTCAAGCAGCGCACCGTTTAAAAGGCCTTGACGTAATTGAAACAAATATTGACGTAACGTGGGACAAGCTCATCTGACATTACGATAATCCACGAATTCACCTTTTCAATACGCTTGAAAATTTAATGCAGCTACCGTCGGTCAAAGCTCGCAGCGTTCTGGACTTGAACGACCTAATAGATCAGACCGAGGAAGCTGTTCGCGCTCTTCAGGACTGGAATTGTCCCGTCATTCAGTACGATAGCTGGATTGTGCATTGCATTGTCAGAAAGCTCGACTAAGGCTCTCGAGAAGCGTGGGAGGTTTCTCAGAGCGCAGTTATTAGACTTATGACGCGTTATTGAGTTTTTTAGAAAAACGTATTCAAACGCTTGAGCAAGCGCGCGCTACAGCCGACGCTTGTGATTTGCACAACAAGCGAGCTAACGGTTCAGCTTCTTGTAACTCTAATCGCGTAACTGCCAATAACGCACATCTACAGACTCGAAGTCGGGCCCTTCGTGTGACCTTTGTAAAGGAACTCACTGGCTATATCGTTGCCGTGAGTTCAACTCTAAGACGCCTTCTCAGCGCTTAGAATTTTGCAAAAAAGATAAGCCATGCCTCAATTTTTTAAAAAAAGGTCATTTCAGTGACAAATGTCCCTCGAGACATCGATGTTTTACGTGTCAGGCAGCACACCATACCAAGATACACCTCAACGGTAATCCGCAAAGGAAAGGGGTGAAAAATTTGTAGCTCTGCTCGGTCCATTGATAGCGCCTTGCAGATCGCAAGCAACAATGCCAATCTAAACAAATCGACCGGTGAAGTCGCGTCGCATAGTGCTTCCGTTGGAGCTACGGTCCTTTTAGCAACGGCGCGTGTCATAATTGCCAATTCTTTCGGTAAAACACTCTCAGTACGCGCTTTGATTGATCCCTGTGCAGAGAGGTGTTTCATTTCGCGGTGTACGGTGCAGTACCTCAAGCTAGATTTAGAAAAGACTTCGCTCTCAGTGATCGGCATTGGTGCCGGGGAGTCTTCTAAATGCAACTCTATCGCTCATGGCATGTTAATAACCAGCAAAAGTAAGGAATTCGCGATGGGTTTTTCGGCTCTAGTCCTCAACGAGCTTACGAAATGTCTGCCGAAAGAAAAAATTGTGCAAGGTCCTTAGCCGCATCTTCATGGTCTTGATCTTGCCGATCCAGAATTCACCGACCCCGCAAAAGTCGATATTATTTTAGGAGCCGACGTTTACCCGGCTTCGATATTAGACGGTATCCTCAAAGGTCCTCCAGGTGCCCCTTTAGCTCAAAGATCCGTGTTTGGGTGGTTACTAACGGGAGTGGTTTCTTCTTCGAACCCGCAAAGTCCGTCGAACACTGTTCGTGCTTTTCACGCGCACGCTGAGCCTGCGCTTTCGCAACTTCTCACACGATTCTGGGAAATCGAGGAGGTTCCCCGCAAGTCCTTTTTGACCTCTGATGAAGAAAAATGTGAGGAATTTTTTGCAAAAACATATTCCCGCGACGAAAAAGGACGTTTTATCGTTCGCCTGTCCTTTGCTAAACGATTAAATCTCGTGGGCTCTCGAGATATTGCCACTGCTTGTTTGGCCCGTTAAGAGCGGCGATTACAACGCAGTTCTCAGCTTGCTGAACGCTACCAAGCCTTCATGCGCGAGTAAATCGATCTGCAGCACATGGAGATTGTACCTACACCGCAAATCAGCAACCCTTACTATTATATGCCTCATCACGCGGTAGTGAAACCAGAAAATCCTGCGAAAATACGCGTAGTCTTCAACGCGTCGCAAAAAACTCGCAATGGACTTTCGCTCAATGACTTGCTCTTAGCCGGTCCAAAATTACAAGCCGACATCACAATGGTTCTGACCCGTTGGAGGCGGCTTAAATACGTTTTTACTTCTGATGTTATCAAAATGTTTAGGCAGATATTGGTACATCAAGATGACGCTGACTGGCAGCGAATCGTCTGGCGAGAGGACGACAGTCAGCCGCTCAAGGACTACAGGTGCGTCACAATGACATATGGAACTGTGTCGGCTCCGTTCATCGCTCTTCGTGTGATGAAACAGCTTGCTATTGATGGAGCTACACAATACCCTGACGCTGCTGCAGTCTTGCGGCATATGCTCTACGGCGATGACCTGTTCGCCGGAGCAGACACGATCGAGGAGGCGCTTCGTCGACGACAGCAGCTAATTAATCTGTTAGCAACTGCTGGTATGGATCTAGGCAAATGGGCAGCAAATTAACCACAGCTGCTGATAGGTTTGAATTCTACACCTACGAAGGAGGTCGAGGTAATCTCAGATGAGGTAATATCAACTCTTGGCCTTAAATGGCTTTCCCAAGAGGATGCCTTTACGTTTTCTGTAGCAGATATGCAGCGACAGAGCCAAATAATAATCAAGCGCTCAATTTTATCCGATATTGCTCGTTTGTTCGATCCATTAGGTTGGCTCGCACCAGTGCTCATAGTCGCCAAAGTCATCATGCAGGATTTGTGGATCGACACGGTTGACTAGGACGAAAGTACATCGCAGTCTCTACAAGCTCGTTGGACGAAGTTTTGGGTCAATCTTGCAGACGTCCAGCTTGTTGGAGTCCCAAGATGGCTCAAGACTTTGGAGGAGGACGAGTGGCAGCTCCATGGCTTTTCCGATGCGTCGCAAAGAGCCTACGCTGCTGCCATTTACGCAGTATCACCCAGCCGTATTTTCATGCTGCTTTTGGCGAAAAAAAAGTCGTCCCCCACCAAAGTGCAGTCACTGCCAAGGCTCGAGCTCTGCGCTACTACTTTGCTGGCTCGTCTGACGTCGCGTCTTCTTGACTCATTGCAAAGGACGCCGACAGCAATTCACTGCTGGTTGGATTCACGAGTCGTGCTTGAATGGCTCAAGAGTCATCCATCCAAGTGGCAACCCTTTATCGCCAATCGCACCAGCGAGATCATTACTCGGCTTCCATCTACGGCTACTTAGAGATACGTAAGGTCTGCTGACAATGCCGCAGATTGTGCAACGCGAGGTCTTCGTCCAGCTGATCTTGCTGCTCATAAGCTTTGGTGGCACGGGCCCACTTGGCTCTCGGAGGCAGAAGCAAACTGGCCGTCGTCCGTCCTCTCCAACACTCGGGCCGACGAGGAGGCTCATGCTCTTGCCGCAATGGAAACAAGTACTAACGACGCCGCTCCCACAGCAGGCTGTAGCTGCTTGCCTGCACTACGAAAATTTTCGCACTTTGGAAAAATTTTCCGCATCTTGGTTTACTGCAGTCGATGGCGACGGAACCCTCAAGCTGAGTCGCGGCCACAAACTAATGCCTTTGTGCAAGGCGAATGGGCTCTTGCCCGAATCTTTTGTTACAGAGCCGTTCAAATGTAGCACCATAAGGAAGAGCGACAGCAGCTACTCGCTGCTAGGCCGATTTCCAAGCGTAGTTCTTTGGCTCGCTTGATCCCCTTCATATGCGAGCAAGACTTGATTCGAGTAGGAGGACGACTGCTCTACTCACCGATACCTTACAACGAGAAGCATCCAATCGTACTACCGGGTGGATGCATCCTCGTAAAACGACTCGTAGAGGAGGTGCACAAGTTGACGCTTCATGATGGCGTGCAGCTAATGTTATCTCACATCTACCGATCTCTGTGGATCACCCGAGGCCCTGCTGTCGCGACCGGAGTCTACAGGAGATGCGCCCACTGTACCAGATTTAATGGTAGATCAGCAGATGGGACCTCTGCCAGCCGAACGAACAACACCCTCTCGAGCTTTCGCCGTAACCGGACTGGAGTACTGTGGTCCAATACCAGTGCTGTTTTCCAGGGGTCGAGGCGCCAAGTCAACCAAAGGCTATGAAGCGATATTTATTTGTCTTGTTACACGAGCAGTACACATTGAAATTGTATCCGATCTGTCTACAAAAGCTTTTCTTGCAGCTTACGCTCAATTCTGCGCTCGTCGAGGAGTTTGCGAGAAACTGTATTCCGACAACGCCACCACATTCAAAAGGGCTGCCATGGAGCTACAGGCGCTTTTTACCAAGTCCTCGCCCTTCATGGACAGCGTAGCGTCGACTCTGGCGTTCCAAGGTACTAAGTGGTCCTTTATCCCGTCTCGCGCCCCGCATTTCGGAGGGCTCTGGGAAGCTGCTGTGGGCATCTTCAAGCACCACTTCCACAGAGTTGTCGGAGACCACGCCCTCACCTTTGAGGAGTTGTCAACGCTGGCAGTAAAAATTGAGGCCTGCCTTAACTCGAGGCCACTGTGCCCCCTCAGCACGGACGCCTATGATGCCGTGGCCCTCACCCCGGCACATTTTCTAAATGGCTCATCGTTGCTATCTTCCCCCGAACCGTACGACGAGGCAAACCTACCAGTCTCACTCAACGACCGCTGGAGGTTGCTGGGCAATCTTCGGGACTCCTTCTGGTACGCTGGAGGAAGGAGGTCCTTCACCACATGCAACGACGCAACAAGTGGCTGTATCCACAGCCTAATTTAAAGGAAGGTGACGTCGTCCTTCTAGCAGATGAGCTCTCACCCCCTATCCAGTGGCGTCTGGGCCTGATAATCGAGGCTCACCCTGGCGCTGACGGACTTGTGCGAGTCGACACTATCAAGACTGCCACTTCCACCTTTACATGTCCAGTCGTGAAGCTGGTCAAGTTGTCTACGAAGCCGGAACTTATCAATTTCCACCTCCAAAAGCAGACCAAAACGACTACAGCCGTGGCAGACGAAGAAAATACAATCTGAATTATAATTGTTGTTAAAAATCCAAAGAATTTAGGTAGCTTTCGCGAATAAGCTTATTGAATTGATACTGTCTTGCTGTAATGAGCTTTTTTTTGATAATTAATTTTTCTTCATTAATAGCAAATTTATTTGAGCGAATTCTCATCAGTATTGATGTTGCATTTTTGTTAATGCTATTTTTTGACTATTTAGAATCTATTCTGTTTTTAATATATTTTGGTAATTTTATTTTTTTTGTGATGCTACTTAGAAGCAATAGGTAGCCTAGGCATACATTCTACTCGCTGATTAGGCTTTCCTATCTCGAATTGAATAGTTTCTTTTTATTGACGCGTTGCGTCAACGTGGGCGATATGTTCACTTAAGAGTGAAAATATTAGACTGGCTTCTCTGTACAGCTAGCCTTTGTCATGAGAAGGATGGACTGCTTTGGGAATTAAGGTGGGGACACTCACGTACATTGTTTAAGTGTATTTGATGCTTGGTGCGTGAGTTTCCCCTGCTACTCATAATTACGCGCCACGACAATTAAGAGCTCTGGTGCCTGGTACAAGCTCGGCTCTAGCTCGCTAGCCTCCTGAACTTCAAAGCGACAAGACGCTCCCGTGAAGCAGTCCCTCCTTCGTCTAAAAGTTCAACGGCAACTTCTTTACACCTGGCGCCGGTGTCGTACCTTTTTTTCAGCAGACTCAGAGAAGACAGTCTTCCGTTGTTGTAACGTATAACTATCGTTATAGTGTTTTATTTCACTTTAAGTACTTAGCAAACGAAGCATATAAATTTTGTTCTTCTTTACTGCCCGAACGACTTGCTCAATCGTTGTCTCGGTGCAGACATCATTTGATTTATCATTTACTTGTATATACTTTTTTGCGAGCCTTCCTAGTATTTTCTCTTTGTAAAACCTGTAGGATTTCTTTGGTGAATAAAAGTTTATTGTTTTTTTAAAGAAATTCTTTTCGTTGTCGAAGTGAGTTCGTTGTGAGTTTCTAGTATTAGTCGCTGCATGCACAGTGCCATTTTTTTATCACCATCTAAATTACCTCGTTTCAAGATTACAAAATTTTCACGTCGCATTTTAATTCGACCGGCAAGGTCGAATTCTTTCTCACCTGGGCTTTTCAATTCGAGGCTTACGAATTTTCTCGAGCCACGAGAAAAGCCCAGCAAACACAAACATAGTTGTTTATTTATGTGAGTTAATACGTCCCTCTTTTGGGTAATCCCTTTGTAAGATGTTAACATGCTTTTAATTAACCGGCTTCTGATAATATTTTTCTCCAAAGTTCTCTGAATAATTAAATGATTCATTAGGTACATCCCTACTATATCTTGATTGTTTCTTTACTCGATGCTGGTTCTATTCTTTTCTCGTCTTATTTATGTCACTTTTAATCGATTCTCGGAAAAAGTAACAAAGGCACTGAATTTAAGCAGAATCTCAAATGTTTAAACAATCTTTTATCTCCATTTCCTCAAAAAAATAAAATAAAAGTAACCCATGTACAGCCAAAATGGACGCTAGTAGGACTTTCCTCAAATAGCTATCTAGCTAACTCATCGTCGTACATTCTTAACAGTAAAATCCAAGTTCTTCAGGATTATTGTTACACTTAACCATGTCATCTGAAAATCATACTCTTGAAACTTTACGAATACATAAGTCTTATGTTTGATTTATAGACAGTTCTATGTTTTTGGTTGTACATATTTAATTATACATATAAAATTTAGTTTAACATATAAAATTTAGTTTTACATTTAGCAAAAATTTTTGTTTATTTATAAACATGGACAGAATGAGCTATGTTTGTCTATCAACTTGTATATCTTCTCAGGAGAGCCTCTGATCTTAAAATGTTTTGAACAAAAATTGTTTAGTTCAAACGAGGGTGGCTGACTGTCATTCGAACTAAATAACTTTTGTTCAAAAAATTTCGAGATTAGAGGCTCTTTTGAGAAGATATGTGAGATAATAGATTGGAATGGAACTCCCTGTATATTTCTTAATAGGATTTATAATTTATTAAAATCATATGTATTATTTATTCAATGCAATTTTATCTGATCAAACAAAAGATTTATTGTATCTTTTTTTTGATTGATGAATTCAAATCATATCTTACTAATTAACTAAATAATGAAAGGGGGTAATAAGGTAAGCCCGCGAATACAAAATTACACCTCTTTGGTAGTTACAAGAGGCTTAAAGAGTACCCTTTGATTCGATCTTGGAGACGGTGTGTAGTAATATTAATTTATGGAATCGTCAGGAGCCGTAAGACTCTGATGCATAGACGAAGATTTTGGTTTGGACTTAAAATCAGGCTGGAAGCTAGGAGTCAGCTACCATTTCGTCGACTCCAACATCTCCTGCGTGATGATTTGAGAGGTGATAAACTTAAGCAAACGAGCAAGGGTGGGAGGTTCATTACTACTACCTAAGTTTTGCCAATGTCTGTTAGTAAAGAGATCAAATCTACTGACGATGAGGGTGATGAAGACGTCTTCACTCCCATTTTTTCTGCCCAAAGTTACGAGATAATATAAGGGGTCAAACATCTCTTTAGACAGATGCTTCATTTTCATGCAGGAATTTGACTCTATACTGGGGCAGTTGAGAATCGTGATAGTGTAGGAAGTGATCAGGCATCGCTTATTATCATAAAACTTTACAAGAGCTTCCCAAGCCTTAGTATAGTTATCACCTGACAAGGGATATTTTTCATAACGTCGGCCGTGTCTCTGGTTACATGGGTTCGCAAATGCTGGTACTTGATTACAGCTGGGAGCTCGATTTTAAGATAAACTAGGGCCTTAAAAACGTTGCGGAAGCTTTTCCACTCCATAAATTTGTCCGAGAATATTGTAATGTTAACGGACATTAAAGAAGAAAAATTATGTAGAGCAAGGGCTGAAGCAGAATTAGTGATCGTGGTTGGCGGAGTCATGAGGTTGAAACGGGACACTAAGTCTTCTAACTCACCCGCCACCAAGCAATAGGTCTCTTTGAATACATCAATTAATGGCTTTTTGAAGTACTCATGCTCGTGAAGGTCCTTATCAAGATTCAGAATTTGATTATGAACCGCTAGAATTTGATCGTACAAATCGTTAACTGCTTTAATATAAGATTGTATTGATCCGAAATCATTCTTGCTGCGCCTAACTTTTTGAAATTCTCAAAACTACTATTTATCTTTGTGTACAACGCTAGCTACTGAGCGTAAAGACTGTCCAAGTCAGCAATTTAGAGAAATGTAAATAAACAGACACAAGATCAAATTAAGTGGCACGTACAATGCAAAATGATTAATACTGACACTACTAAAATACGTGAATTGAGCTAAAATATCGCGAATAATAATTGTATTGCAACTGACTAACGAGATGTGTTTGAAAGTCAGAATAGTATTAAAATAATAAATTGCTTACATACACGTATGCACAAACGCAATGAAAGGTAAGCCGTATTATCTATTCGCTGTCTCGACGTTGTAGAGCAAGAGCATAAGAGCATGGAACTCGAAGAAGGCCCACAGCAGAAGCTCTCTGTAGGTGATGTGCACGTGCAGCGGCCCAGCAGCATCGACAGCTGACGCTCTCAGGCAGGCCGTTTACATATGAAGAAAAGATGGGCATCCTCGAAAGGAAAGCTCTTGAGGCACGGCGTGCTTAGGCAATGATGATGGGGGCAACTGTGAAAAAATGTAGTGATATTGCAAATAAATCTATAAATCAATAAAATTGTTTATTGCATCAGTCATCAAAATTGAAGAGATGGGTGGGTAGAGAGAAGGAGAGCCGGGCACGTCAATGATTAGTTGTGCCAACCCTACATACAATAGTGACTTCGTTTCAAACGTATGTCCTGTGACACGTTTCACTGATTTTTATAATCATATTTATTAGGCACCATAGAATGAGAATATTTATGTTGCTAGCGCGCAACCTGATCACAACTCATTCAAACAATTCTTCGTGCAACTTATTAGTCAAAGTTATTTTCTTGGTCCAAGCAAAATATTTTCATATTCTTTGGCACATTCAGGACAAAAACCGAATCGGGATGTATAGACCTGAGCCCCACAATTTTCGAGTAAAAAATTTTCAAAGTTGGAAAAACTTCGTTTCTTACGATTTTAGAACCTTCAACAAAAGTATAAAAATAAAACATATTTACAAGACACACTACGTAAACATTGGCTATCAGCTTTCCTCTACAATCTCCAAAAAAGAAAATTACTAGGATATACCAACGTTCTTACAATTCGTGGTTTAGCGTGTCCTTAATACATTAGTACACTTTCCCCTCTAAAACGATCAAAATGGTAGCTGGGAAAAAAATGTTGCCACGTAATTTATCGAAATTTCCTTCTGTAAAGGTTGTAGAAGCAGGTTGATAGTTAATGCATACGTGGATGCTCACCAAAAATGTTTATTTTCATACTTTACCAAGGCTCCAAAAATCGTAAAAAATGCATTTTTTCATACTAGATTCATTTTAAGTCTAGATCGAAAGAGCAGCTTTTTACATCAAAATAACTACTTTTCTGAAAAGAGATTTTATTTTTGAGAGAAATATGATGACAAACAGTGGGTACCGCGCTGCTTGTCGCTGGCTGTCTGTCACCATGTACTAATAGTTTAATCAGCTTACATGCTGTATACCGCAATGTTGTTTCATTTTCACACGTCACTGGTATTGAAGTATAATATAGAAAAGAGGCTAGGTTGATAAATATAATAGTGTTAATTGGCTTGTATCTTGAAAGCAAGGCACAAATTGAGTTAGTCAAGTGATCCCTAGTGCACAAGCCGAGTTGCTGCTATTTCCCGTAGTGATCTAACCAATAGTTAAATTAGCAATCTAACCATTAGTTTTATTCGCACGCAAAAGATACAATGTGAGCTAGTTACTTCGTCCGTCAAGCTCCATACCACTGGCTACGTAGTGATGCTTTGATAGAAAATTTTCAGTTAATCAACAATCATAACGTTTATTTTTTCTCTCAGGACTAGAGCAAAAAATCAGATAATGGTGATGGTACGATGAGCAGACAAATTTTATCTAGGTAAAGAGCCTGATAGACCTTGATTTTCACAAATTAAAATTTGAATCGTTTACTTAGTTTGAATAATACATTTGTCAGTCAGCTATTTTATAGTAAAAATGTATAAGAGATAGTGATTTTTTCATCTAAGTCTCGGAATTCTTTGGGGTTATCAACTCACAGCAGCGTATCAAAGAATTTTTCAACGTTTCTAAAGAAAATTTTTTTTTTTAAGTAGCAAAGATGACAGAATTCTTGAAATTTGACTTTATTTTCTCTTTAAAGCTGTACGAGGCGTATGCGTTAGCACACACTAGGCTCGGATAGGGTGATTGGAAAGACACAATAAAACACAATAAAATTAAACAGCATAAAAATAACAACTTTTAATGTCACTCAAAGGCCAAGAAAACACAGTTAATGTTCACAAAAATTGTAAAGGTCAAAATTATACAGGAGAAACTAAATACTGTCTATAGTCTTAAAGCAACGAACTATTGAAATATATAAAGGCGAAGAATGTAGAAAGAAGAGTCAAGTTGAATAACACAATATGTAAACACGCACTGGCCTTGAGCTCGCAAGAGAGTTTGAAAGTTACACGAAATAAATGTGAAAATGAAAGCACCGATAGAGTATAACTGATTGAAATATTGATTAACTATAAACCACTGTCTGTTAAAAAATGCACAATTACGGTCTGTGAAAATACACAAGAGTTTCACTGAATTTTGCTGTTGATAATCACTGGTAGTTCGATGAGATTAACTATTTGAGCTGGTCTGCAAATTATGCAATGAGCAACTTAAACAAAGCACTAAGTGCACTGCACTGCACAACTGAGTTTTGTTCACTATATTGCGAGAGTTAATCAGAAGATTTACGCTAGAGTTTGGCAACGTAAATTAAGAGAGTCTTTCTTCGACGAGAGCTGAGTATAATCTGGCGCTTACAGTATACAAAGCTTACCGCGTGAATACACACACACACACCTGCAGCGCGCCAAGTCGACCAAGCGCACACGCACAGAGCGTTGAGCCGACAGAGACTACAAATGTACACAATGTACACAAAAGCCGGCCTACTGTCGGTCGCTTTCATTTCCAACAAAAGCTGATACAACTAAGTGACTGATTTTTAGTCATTCTTTATTACAAAGAAAAAGGTGAAGAAAGACACAAATTTATAACCATTACTTTAGATAATCAATCACTTGAAGCCATCTCCATATACGAATATAAAGCAATCAACGTAGATAACTTTAAAAAAATTTTATCTAAAAAAAGGTTATAAGTTTACCAAAGAAACTGATCAATGTTTCAAAAATAAAACCAATTTAAAAAATCATCACAAAGCGAGCATTGGAAATTCAGATAAATTGTAATTTTTTGCAGCGGCTTCATGGCAAAGGTGCATGTAATAACATTTGTACCAGTTCAAAACGTACTACTCATATAACCTCTACTGAAGCTTTGTATACCTCGGCAGAAAATAATTGTAAGGAAATTGAGGTATTTGTTTCAGTACTAAAACTAAAATATAAACATACTTCTTTTAATCTAAAATCTAGGCCAGAAAAATCCAAAACCATTCTAGATATGTTAAATTGTCATGCAATTATTTCATTTGATAAGTTATATCATACTTACAAATTCATTATCAGCCACCACACACGAAATTTTTTCAAAGATGGATTAAAAAAAAAATTCTGAAATTATGAAAAATACAAGAAATAAAAAATCGGTAAGTTCAAGCTACGAAAAAGTGAAATGTTAGCAAAAATCAGATAAGTCTAGTAAGCGTCAAATGTAAGATGGTATTTGTTTATTTAAAGGTAATATGTAGTCTTTTATATAAAATATTTATTTTGGAGCATGCCGAAAATAATTTTAAATACACTTTTATTCGTTAATACATTTTTCTCTTATTTTCTATTAAACTTAAAAATCATATTATGTGTACGGTTTTTTTATTTTTTTTTATTGCTTTATCGATTTCCTTTGCGATGCATCGAAAAGTTGAAATAACACTATGTTTACCTAACCTCTTTTAAATTCATTTCACCAATTGACGATACGACTTTGCGGTGTATCGCACGTTCGCTCATTGAAATACTGGTACGTGATGGCAAATGACTACCGACACACAGCGTGGCACATTTCGTTTTCCTGTCTTTAGTGCTGCTGCTTTTGTACTCGCTCTGTGGGCCGCTTTGACTGCTACATATTGCTGATTGCAGTTTGGCCTTTTTTAATAGAAGTGTAAACTTTGTTGCGTGTTGTTATATTTAATGCCCGATTGAGTCCTGGGATTCTCTTGATATTAAGACTTTTTTTAACATTCAGTAGTTGACTGACTCAGTTGATGCTATTTATGAGAAGTAAACTAAGTTACAAAAAAAAGTTAAAACTGCTTTTTCCGACTTAAAAAAACTTGGTCAAGCTCAAATGTCCAGGGGTAGGCTAAGACTAAGCTTTAGCAACTTTAGGACTCCTTTTAGAATTTCAAGTCTTATCATGAGCGTATAAAGGTTTTTACCGTGGTATAAAGGTTTTTATCTCCTCAATCTACGAAAACTAATGTCTTTTCATGGGTCTCTATAGTTTTAGGAATGGGAGTAAGTCACATGGCGCTATGATAGCAAATATAAAGGCTGGAATATCACGACAGTGTTTTTTTCAAAAATTCATGAACAAAAAACAATGTGTGAGCAGATAGTTAAACACTGGTCGGACAAAGTTCGTCAACATGCATGTCACGCTCAAAACATCTATTAAAATTATTTGGCATGAACTGAAAAAAATAACAAGATGATCAGCTACTTCTGTAGTAATGATTCAACGATTTCACAATAATTTTTTCTTCGCTTTTTTAATATTTTAATCTGTTGGCAACGTGCTAAAGGCATCCAGGGTGAGATTTGTCATCGACGTCTTCTTAGGTTTTTTTAAAATAGCTTGTACCACTTAAAAACATTTTTTTTACTTAGAGTAGCCTCATCATAAACCACTGTCAACATTTAGATACTTCAGACTATTTTTTACAAAAAATTGAGTGCAAACTCTTTGTTCCATTTTTTTCGATGGAAAAAAATTTCGACCGCATCAAATTCTTCTCAACTTTTATACTTTTCACAAACAAACAAGGAATATGTATATAAAATACCATACAGTTAAAACCATGAAAATATAGTTGTCACAAGTGTGCAATAAAATAAGAAATTCAAAATTTAAATGCACGTAGTCCACAAAGTTTAAAAGTAACCTTCATATGTAAATGTAAGTCATGATAGAAAATTAAAAAGCAATAATAGTTGGACGAGTTTTAAATTATTATGAAGTCTTTTTATTAATACGTGAGAGTCAATATGTCCAATGTTTTTTCTTTCAATAATACGTAGCAAATCCAATTAGTTTTGATAAGGTAACAAATAAAAATAAAATAGTTGCTCAGAACAATATAACTAAGATTTTTAATAGTGAGAGTGCAATTGAAGCAACAGCTTGTAAAGAGGATAAATCACTTTTAAAAGATGGTATCCTAGATTGGTACATGTTAATTTTAAAGATTTGAATATGTTATGCAAATATAAGTTGGCTGAAGAAATACCAAAAGAAATTAAAACTGATTATATGGAATGCGTGGTATGTACAGAACACAAAATACATGATTTACCATTAACGATTACATAAGGAAAAATGGCTAAGGAATTTCTTTGAAATAGTAAATACTGATTTGAATAAGCTTCATAAAATGGATTGAACAGGAAAAAGTATTTTAAACTTCTACACAGCTCCACAAAAAATGCTTCCTAAAATCAGGCAACACGTGCTATATGTTTTGTGGGTCACTGAATCTCAATCTAATGTCTGTTTCACCCCAACACGACAGGTTTTTCTTATAACCCCAAAATAACAGTCAAAAACATCGTCTATTATATCCTCTAAAAAATATTTCTAAAATTCTTTTGAAATCCAGATAACACATACTGTACCTTTTTGGGATCTGAATATCTAAATCTAAATCTGATGTCCGTTAAACTCAACTACATAAGTTTTCCTTATCACCTCGAAATGACGGCCGAAAAACAACATTAACTTTTGTATCCATTAACATTATTACTTCTAAAAACATTATAACTTAATAGGATAAAGAGTGTAATACAACTTTTGACGTGTATTTATAACCCAAGGCAAATCCAAGTGGTTGACGGAGGGCAACGGAGCTGATCCGTTATCCCATAGGAACCCTGAATACCGGTGTTCACGCTGTCGTGGCAAACACACATTAAAAAATGACGATTCAGGTGCTCGGATCCGCAGTATCAGCGATTGATCAGGGTGAAAAAGCTGACCCGTAGGCGTCGTTATCATATGACTGCAACTTCCTAGAGGTGGGTTCTTTGGCCTCTACGAAGTTGAAAGCTACAAGATGATTTCCTGATAATTGAAAGAAGCCAGACAGCTTTTATCACATATATGGTCATTTTACACCCCCAAATATCAAAAAATATTACAGACTCTGTTAAAATTTCTTGCAAGTATTATTTTAAAACAAAGATGTGAAATCAAAATAAAGACTGAGCCCCCCACAATGTGTGTGCAAACTGAAGCAGAATATTATTTTATAAACTTCTGATGGAAATACACTGCTGACATGAAAATCTTATTACCAGTCGTATGGAGCAAACTAGAAACAAGAAAAGTCTGCTTCTTCAGTTAGGTAATTGGTGAAATAGGTGTGGGAATACACCCTCACACATACGTGGTGAGACAGTGGCCCGGTGACTAGGCCAGCATACTGTCACTGTAACCTGTTAAAAAAAGCTAGTGCAGTACAAAAATTTTATAGAAAAAATTTGAATATTAGTATTGTGCCAGGTAAAAAGGATGTTGTATCTGCAAAATATGACGAAGGTCAAAAATTATTGCGAAAACGGCTGATGCTGATAAATTTAACAGAGTTTCATACTTTATACACAGAAAATAAACCTAATAATTACGTAAGATTCAGTGAATTTGTTCAGTTACTATCTAAAGAGTGCATACTTGTAGGAGCTCAAGGTACTCATTATGTATTATTTTGCACTCTTCATAAGAACGCGAAGCTAATGCTTGATACGATTAATATGACGAAAATAACTAGTCTCTCTGAAGTTACAATACTGAACTATACGTTTGCAACTCATTACGTGTTTGAAACCAAATACATAGTGCTTTCTAGAAGAATGCATAAATTGTTCTCATACACATGCTTTCGCTTTTCGGTATTTGTATAAAGTTCTCCAAGATAGGCAAATAACTCACGTACAATATAGCCTATAGGTTTGCACTGACAAGTCTACCTTACAAACATTCGTATCCTCATCCGAAGAATTTGTAAAAAAATTTTGTGACAGACTGTCAATTTAAAGATCACATTATTTTATAGCAGAACAGCAATTTCTATTCTTTAAAGACAGAGAAAAAATCTAAGAAAGGGTCAATACTCATAATACTTGATTTCTCAGAAAACTATAAATTTATCGTACAAGACGCATCACATGCTTTTCATTTCAACAACACACCGTTTACGATTTTCCCAGTAGTGTAGTACCTAATAAAGGGTAACGAAATTAAACATTAGAGCTTGGCTTGTCTTTCTAAAAGTATACAGCATGATAAAGTAGCAGTTTACACAATGCAAAACAAAGCTGTATCTTAAAAAAAATTTGGTGCAAAAAAACTATCTCATATGAGTGATGGTGCAAAACAGCACTTTAAAAATAAATGAATAAATAAATATATCTTCCTATATGATACAGTGATTTTGAAGTATCGTTCCGCACAACCCCCCACCTCACCCCCTTTACTCACGCTTAGAACCCACCCAGCCCCCCTTCAGCCACCATCTAAAAGGTATAAAATTCTATTAATTTGAACCATATTTTTATTGGGTTGAATTTCTGTTGAACCACCACTCTCCAACACTCCTCAGCTTCCCGCTCGATTTAAAACAGTGCTCCACAGACCCCGCTACACCCCCTCTGGAAATTCTATTGGTTTTTACTTTATTTTTATTGAGTAAAATTTTTGTACATCCCCCGTCCAATCCCTCCATCCATCCCTCACTACTATATTACCTTGTAACCGGATAAATCAATAAGCTTCTCTCGCCATTTTGAAAAACTACCTCCAGGCACCCTTTAGCTGGATCACTAAACAAGGAAAAGTATGTGGGTTATTATGTCATTTTTATTTAAACTACTTTTTCGACCCCTCCTTCTATGTTTTCCTACACTTTATAAAAAAATGATGTCAACCTCTTCATAATTGCTAAACACATTGTCTGAGCAACGCTCTAATATTTGTCATAGCTCTCTTCAGACAATTTCCACCACTTCCTTATAAATCATTTTATCCATGGCATTTGTTAATACATTTTTACACCACCTTTAAGGTAGTGCTATGGCACTCTGGTTGGTTTTATCTTTTATTGTTTATAAGTTTATTGATTGGATTATTTAATATTAACATTACAATTGCTCAAATTTATGAATGAAGTTTTTGCGGAGATAAACCTTCATTAATATTTTTTAGAAATTCAATTGGAAGTTTATATAAATATCACTATGAGATTTATCGTCACTTTTGTGAGTAGCATACTCTATGCTACACTACATTCTCATTCCTTTTTTTACATGATTTAGAACTTTTTCATTTAAGAAGTAAGTATAACGTTATGTACTAAAAAGTTAATATCTTTGCCAATAATATAGAAACAAACATCAGTTGTTTTCCATTTATTAAGCACTTGCAATAGTTTAATTTTTCCTTCTCCAATATCTTGTTAAGTCAGTGCGACGTACTATTCAACTTTCAGTTTTCGCTTAATAACTCGGGACACACGCTGGGCACGTAAATGGAACACGGAGCTAAACGGGTAGTTCTAACTAACGACACGATATATGCAAAGGGCCTACGACAGTTTAAAGACAATTTAAAGCCACTATTATGTAACAAGTATCCTGATGCACTTAACTTGCTCGTGGTGCGCCTAAAGTTATCTCGTTCTCGATCTAGATGATACCGGCACTGTTACGAGAAAAAGTTTTGTTTCTAGAGGTTACGTGATGGTAAACGGTAATTTGACTTGCAACCTGACTCGGATGTACTAATACCGTCGCGAGTACTGATTTCCGCCTTAATAACATTAGTTCTTGCTCCGATGGTACCACTACCGTGGCGGATACTGGTGTGCACGTAAAACAACTTAACAATTTTCAAGGATCCACGGGTACCAATACCGTGGCGGATATTGGTGCGCACGTTAACAACCTTAATAATTTTCGAGGATCCACGGGTACCACTACCGTGGTGGATATTGGTGCGCACGTAAACAACCTTAATAATTTTCGAGAATCCTTGGGTACCAATACCGTGGTGGATATTGGTGAGCGCGTAAACAACCTTAATAATTTTCGAGGATCCTCGGGTACCAATACCGTGGTGGATATTGGTGAGCGCGTAAACAACCTTAATAATTTTCGAGGATCCTCGGGTACCAACACCGTGGCGGATATTGGTGAGCGCGTAAACAACCTTAATAATTTTTGAGGATCCTCTGGTACCAATACCGTGGCGGATATTGGTGCGCGCGTAAACAACCTTGATAATTTTCGAGGATCCTCGGGTACCAACACCGTGGCGGATATTGGTGAGCGCGTAAACAACCTTAATAATTTTCGAGGATCCTCGGGTATTAACACCGTGGCGGAAATTGGTGAGCGCGTAAACAACCTTAATAATTTTCGAGGATCCTCGGGTACCAACACCGTGGCGGATATTGGTGAGCGCGTAAACAACCTCAATAATTTTCGAGCATCCTCTGGTACCAATACCGTGGCGGATATTGGTGCGCGCGTAAACAACCTTGATAATTTTCGAGGATCCTCGGGTACCAACACCGTGGCGGATATTGGTGAGCGCGTAAACAACCTTAATAATTTTCGAGGATCCTCGGGTACCAACACCGTGGCGGATATTGGTGAGCGCGTAAACAACCTTAATAATTTTCGAGGATCCTCGGGTATTAACACCGTGGCGGAAATTGGTGAGCGCGTAAACAACCTTAATAATTTTCGAGGATCCTCGGGTACCAACACCGTGGCGGATATTGGTGAGCGCGTAAACAACTTAACAATTTTCAAGGATCCACGGGTACCAATACCGTGGCGGATATTGGTGCGCACGTTAACAACCTTAATAATTTTCGAGGATCCACGGGTACCACTACCGTGGTGGATATTGGTGCGCACGTAAACAACCTTAATAATTTTCGAGAATCCTTGGGTACCAATACCGTGGTGGATATTGGTGAGCGCGTAAACAACTTAACAATTTTCAAGGATCCACGGGTACCAATACCGTGGCGGATATTGGTGCGCACGTTAACAACCTTAATAATTTTCGAGGATCCACGGGTACCACTACCGTGGTGGATATTGGTGCGCACGTAAACAACCTTAATAATTTTCGAGAATCCTTGGGTACCAATACCGTGGTGGATATTGGTGAGCGCGTAAACAACCTTAATAATTTTCGAGGATCCTCTGGTACCAATACCGTGGCGGATATTGGTGCGCGCGTAAACAACCTTAATAATTTTTGAGGATCCTCTGGTACCAATACCGTGGCGGATATTGGTGCGCGCGTAAACAACCTTGATAATTTTCGAGGATCCTCGGGTACCAACACCGTGGCGGATTTTGGTGAGCGCGTAAACAACCTTAATAATTTTCGAGGATCCTTGGGTATTAACACCGTGGCGGAAATTGGTGAGCGCGTAAACAACCTTAATAATTTTCGAGGATCCTCGGGTACCAACACCGTGGCGGATATTGGTGAGCGCGTAAACAACCTCAATAATTTTCGAGCATCCTCTGGTACCAATACCGTGGCGGATATTGGTGCGCGCGTAAACAACCTTGATAATTTTCGAGGATCCTCGGGTACCAACACCGTGGCGGATATTGGTGAGCGCGTAAACAACCTTAATAATTTTCGAGGATCCTCGGGTATTAACACCGTGGCGGAAATTGGTGCGCACGTAAACAACCTTAATAATTTTCGAGAATCCTTGGGTACCAATACCGTGGTATATATTGGTGAGCGCGTAAACAACCTTAATAATTTTCGAGGATCCTCTGGTACCAATACCGTGGCGGATATTGGTGCGTGCGTAAACAACCTTGATAATTTTCGAGGATCCTCGGGTACCAACACCGTGGCGGATATTGGTGAGCGCGTAAACAACCTTTATAATTTTCGAGGATCCTCGGGTATTAACACTGTGGCGGATATTGGTGAGCGCGTAAACAACCTTAATAATTTTCGAGGATTCTCGGGTACCAATACCGTTGCGGATATTGGTGCGCGCGTAAACAACCTTGATAATTTTCGAGGATCCTCGGGTACCAACACTGTGGCGGATATTGGTGAGCGCGTAAACAACTTAGTTTTGGACCTGACCGAAAAAGATTAAAAACGGGAAAAGAAGGAATACTAAAAATTTTTAATTATAATTTTCACATTTACTTTTGTTTAAATATAAGTTAAGTACACGGCAAACCAGTATTAGCCAAGGTGAGTAAGGTATTTTTATGTTACGCGCTCATGGAGCACTGAGTGATAGTAGAGGCGGACTTTAACTATACAGTCGACCGTTCGAGGGTGAAAAACTAAATTTAACTGTGTCCTTACCCTGTGGTAGACTGGGAGGTAGCAGAGGCAGGCTTCTACCACTCAGTCTATCGTTCGAGAGGTAGTAGTTAAGAGAGTGTCTGGGCCTCTTTATAAGGAGTAGGGGACCTCGGTGACATGCTGGTTCGAGGACGACGCAGGAAAACTTACCGAAGGAAAATCTTGAAGAAAATACAATAGCCAAAAGTCTTATTGGCTAGAACTGCTCCAGTTCAGCCACTTAAAAATTGGTACTTCCCACATCCAGCTTGGTCTCTTACATGCCTCAAGGGACGAAAAGGTGATTAACTTACTCTAGCCCTTCCTTTCTCTCTTACATTCAAATTTCATAAGATTTCAATATGACTGAACATTAACATTAAAACAGGATATTATTTATATTTACTAATGCTAAACACCAGTCGTTTGTTTAACTTAACTCGTTGCAAAAAGAGTGGTGAAAATTGCTTAACAATTCAATTAATGCTCGGGTGAATAAACGATCGGTGTGTACGATTTATCAATTAATACTACTATTTAAACGCCAAAACAGTGGCCGATGCAGCAATAACTCATAATTGTAAAATTAGTAGGGGTAGCTACAATAATTATAGTAATAATGATAATAATAATAATAATAATAATAATAATAATAATAGTAATAATAATAATAATAATAGTTATAGTTATAATAATAATTGTAATGATAATAATAAGAATAGCAGTTGTTAGAATAATAGTGCTTTGCCTGTTGCGAGTTAACATAATTTGTTTTACCGGTAGTTTCAATGTTTACAATGTTACAAAAAATACGGAATTTTGGTAGAATTTTAGTCAACATGTTTTTCTGCTGCTGCTAGTTGGAGAGGAAGTCCTCTCGTGGTACCCTAGGGAATCAGAAACTCTGTTACCCCTTTTGGAGGCAGGCGTACGGACTCTCTCTCCAAGTCAAGAAAAGGGGAAGGGTTACTTTCCGTTTTCCTTTACGTTTGGGAAAAAGTCTTAGCAATTAACTAGAAGACAAACTAGACTATTGCAGTATGTTTATGAAATTATTAATGCGATGCAAAAAGGGTTACTATGTAAATCATGAGCTTGCGGACTTGAACGGTAAAAATCGGGTAATCCCTTAAAAGTTAATAATGTTACTAACGAGGCTTGTCATGGTTAATATGTAATGTAGTTGTTTGCTAGTGGTGTAGTGTGTACTGGATGTTTGTGACGATTCTGGTTTTTACTAATATTTTTGCTTATTTATATGTATTCATTATAAGCTATCCTAATATTTAACTTTATGTTATTTGATCCTTATCTAAAATTATATTTGCCTTTAATATTTCAGTTCAACTGTTCCCAGTTAAACTTTTGCATCTACTGTTGTCGAAAAATATTTTGTTTTTTATTTCTGGTCAGCATCGACCAGCGTGCATGTACATGAATCATCATCGTACTGCAGGTACGAGTAACTTGCAGGTGATTAACCTCTTTTTAGAAGTACGTTGGTCCTTGCTCAAGGACTTTTAAAACAACATTTCTAAGGAATGTGCACGGGAAGAATTGTCGGTTATTTTTAATTTACCGACGTTGCAATCTAATAGAGATTTAACAAAATATTTGGCCAATCAAAGGATTTTTGGTAATTTTTTGGAGTTTTTAAGAAATTTTTTAGATTCAATTTGTTGCCGTTAATACCTTCTGACATTCAGATCTTATCATACAATTAAAAATTAGGTACCACTCTTTAAAGTACAAAATCACGTAACTCATAATTTAGGACTAAAAATAAAGTAGTTATGATAAACTACAGAATTATTTTTTTGAGATAAAGTATTAAATTTTGATCAAAACCTTCCACTTATTACTTCGAAGCTTAAGTAAAGGATTACAATTGATTAATAGCATGGTCTAAGAAATGCCCTAATATTTGTTCTAACCTTTTTTAGACATTTTTCACTGCTCCCTTGATAATTATTTTATCGATATAATTTGTTAACGCATTTCCGTACCATCTGTAGCGGTAGTGCTATACTGACTGGTATTTTTTCTCTTGAATTGTCAATACGTTTAATTGTTGCATTACCGAATGTATATAGAAAAGTGAAACATAAAATTTTCATTCTAAAACAAAAGCAACGAGTAGTCGTATAGAATATTCAAACTGCTGACCTCGCTGATAGCCTTGTTAACTATAAAAAAGATAGAATTCGTCTCTTTCTCTTAATATGAATATGTTCAACTAGTGGTCCCCCGTCTTGGCTTTGCCCGAGACTTTCTAAATGGAACACCGTAGTGTGTTGACTTGTAATGTGAAACGTTTTCAGTTAAGAATTTTACACCTAGTTCTGACACTTCTTAGAACAAAAATCTTCTTATTAAAAACATATTTGTTTGAAATGCATACAACTTATTTGGTCAAGTAATAGCTGTAAAAAGTGAAAAAAAAAATCATTTTAAAAAGTACTGTGCATTCCCTATACCATAAAATAATCGTTGGCCTTAAGAGGCCGTTGATTTGCAGTTTCTTTCGTATAATCTATGAACAGGGCTATTTTTTAAACCTGTAAAGATTCAAAGCTCGCGAAAAATATATCGTTTAAAAGTTTTTTCCGCCTTCTAACCTAAAAATAGCATATTTGCCGCTTGATTTCTGGTTCTTATGCAGAAAAATAGTATACGAAACTTGTTCGAAAAAGCTTCTTTACGAACCGAGAGCTCACGGCCCTCGTCTTCGGCACGTACCGTAAACTCTCGGTTCGTAAATCGAAGCCTTTGCAAACTCGTACGTAATAGACTATTTCTCTTATCTCACAAATTTATTACCAGAGCAACAAAGTCCTGAAGCTTAATGCTTACGTTTTATACCGCAACAAAAATACAAATACATATTTTACCTATTAAAAAATCTCAAAGATTCAAGAGATAACTATGAGCGTTACAGTGAAAATCTGATCTCTCACTTAATAAATTCTTTTGTCATTTTCTTGATGCCTAAAATTGTATTCATTAGTCGAATTTGAAGTTTTCATTCTAATTCGACTTCTTGTGACTTTTGGCATAGTTGAGACTCTTGTGAGCCCTAAAGGCTATTTTTTTCAACTGTATAAGGTTGGAATATATTTGTTGGCAAGGTAGGTCGACGTCCGATAAACCTGAAAAGGACCACTGAGCTCCTTAAGGAAAGTCTTTCTTGACTGAAGTTTCCAGCGAACGTGACTGCCTAGATACCTAATGGTGATCTTCTCGGACCCGTTATTGTAGCACCACACTGATCTGGAAGAAAACTATAACGTTTGATGCTTTGGAGCTCATTGTAGAGCTCTTTCCCAACGTTTCCTGGTATAACGTCAAAGACGCTGTCGAAAGCACCTTGTTTTTTGCAGACTTAGTTGTTTTAATGATCTAAGGTAGGAAAGTTGGTTCGTGATGCTTGCCCGTTGGTAACTGTCTCGTTCGCTCAGGTTTATTATTTTTTCTTCATAGCTGTTACGTTCTTCCAGCGCAGACCTTGGAAAGAATCGGTGACTCTTGGTTGAATGCTTAAAGTCGAGAGGGAATATAGAGTCGTCGGTCAACGGGGTTCCTAGCCTTGTGACGAACAACTCTGCTCGTGATATTTGTCAGTAAATAACTGACTTGGTTGAATAGTGGCCGGCTTTAAATAGTCCTTGAGTAGACGAATCGTCTCTGAAAATCGTAGTAAAAATGTATTAGTTGGCAAGGTAAACTCAGGTGGCCCTTAAAGAACCGATGAGATTGATGGTTAAGTAGGGAAAATAAATACTTATAATGGCACTGAAAAAAGGCGGTGGTGAAACTTGCAGCTATTCCTTATTATTATTCTTGATGATGAAGAGCTAGCTGCGGGTAGCTTGATGTTGATCCTTTGGGTCTCTGTGTATGGAGACCGTACAGAAAGAAAAGTACGCTGCTGACCAAAGAATATTTCGTCTTCACGTCGTTCCTTGGATAACCAATCGTTTATCGGTAGTAAGGAAAGTGAGCCTGGAGAATACCATCTCTATAGATGTACCCTCGGGATGACCACTAAGAAGAAAACCGTTGTGGCCGCCCGTACTTTTTAGGGCTGTTTTTCCTGGCTCGCATTTGAAGTAGACACTTCTCTGATGGCACCAGGTCGGATGGTTTAACGGCCACTAAGCTCTCAAGTGCTGGAGCAAGTTGTACTCTGGCTAGAAACGTTTTTTAGTATTCCACCCGAGACGTTGACGTTTCGAACGCCTATTTTTCCGTCGCACTTGTTTATTTTGGAGATCCGGGGTTATAACCAATTTATTTCGCTTGCCCGTGAAAAAAAGTGCCATTGGTAGCTGAAATGCCCAGCTGCACGACTGTAAACTTTGTTCTTGGTATACTGTCGATGAACGACCACTATAATCTACCGCTCGATGGGGCATTTTACGTCCACTCTTAACTTTCTTTGATTGTAGTAGGCTTCAGTTTTATCTCGACGCCACCTAGCGGATCCTTTCAAACTAAAGCGCAAAACTAGCTTATTTTATCAAAACTTTGAGCTCATTTATCGTTATTGTTATTAACTTTTTCAAGAAAAAAAACTATGCAAAAAACATCTCGGAATCATGTAGAATTAGTATGCAAAATTTCAGCAATATCGGCTTAGTAGTTTTCGTGGTTAGTGATAACAACAGTTTAGGGACTTTGCTTGATATATTAGTAAGATATTCTAGAAAACATATAGAGGGAATTAAAACAACAAACCAGGGGGGATAAATGGGTCATGGGACCCACGGTAAGTAAAAAAAATAAAAATAGTTCAGTACTCACTATGGTTGAACTTCGTAAGTACTGTATTTATGCACGACGTTCTCACGAAGTTCAATCATCGTAAGTACTGAACTATTTTTTTTATTTTTTTTTTTATTCGTTTTTCAAGTTTTTGTTTAGTAAACTACATAAATGCAGTACTAACGTTTACACAGCTTCGTTCTTCCTACGGGTCTGGCGACCCCCTTGTTACCTGAGAAAGTGTGTTTTTATACTCATGTCATGTTCAAAGAACTTCGTTCTTACCGTGGGTCCCATGACCCATTTATCCCCCCTGGTTTGTTGTTTTAATTCCCTTTATATTTTATTTTCATTTTTTTTTTTCATATTTCGTTTCTTTTTTTTTTCATGCTTAATTTCATTTTTTTTTTTCATCCTTTTGTATTTCCTTTACTTCATTTTTTAAAATTTTTCTTCTCATTTTTATTCTTTTGTATTTCTTTCATTTTATTTCTTTGTTTATTTTTCTATTTAATCTTATATTTTTTATTTCCTTTTTTTGTTTTTGTCATTTCTCGATTTTTTTTCATATTTCATTCCACTTCATTTCATTATTTTTTTAATACAACATTTTATTTGTTCATATTTCATTTTGTTTAATTATTTTTTGTTTCATATTTCGTTTTTTCATATTTCTTTT